>NC_090130.1:6494013-6803251 GCF_040581485.1 Linepithema humile | reverse complement strand
CGTAGTAAAATCACGATAATTTCTTTATTGATCAAAAAGCCATGTTGATATTTTTCGTTAATTATTCATGATTATAAAAAGAATTGTGGCGCAATAATATAGAATTTATATATAAATGCGCGCTCCCGAATTGGTTGTACGTCAAGTACTCATCAGAAAATTATCACAAAGCAAAATATCAAATATCAATCAAGCCTCTGGTTCCCATTTGGTGCGAGATATTTGATTTCACATACGCAATCCTATATTTATATAAACGTTGATATAAAGTAAATTGTACAATAATATTCCCTGAAAATTACTCAAAGCAAATTACGATTCGCTGATTATCTCTTTGGTTATCAAGCTCCAATATTATCACTACTATTAAAATCTTTATGTAAAATAATACATGTAAAGTGTTAAATCACATCTGTTCACGAGATATATCAGCAGCAATTGTATAAATTTTAATTATGATCAATATAATTAATCTTGTGCAATGCATACTTTATTTCAGGCTTTTCATATTTCCATTAGTTCATTGTTTAACAGGATACTATTTAATTTAAAAATATATCTCGATTATTATATATCTATTTTAAATAAAAAATTTTAATCAAGATATACCCATTTAAATGTAAAAATATATACGTGTTTTAAAATGCTTGCCCCACATTTTTATAGTACAAAATACCAGTGCCTAAAATTGAATAACATGCACATTTAATTAATAATTTTATTAATATTCTGGATCATTTTTTTGTTTTAAATATAAAATTTCAATGCATCGTGATAAAAAAAAATTAATTCTATATTGTCGATTACAATTTCATAAAGTTAAAGCAAAAATTGTGTTTTATTCTACAAATAGAAAATACGAGAAGTAATATTATTTAATAAAGACTCCAAGAGATTAACATTGTCTTCAATATAAAGGCTCTAGATAACGCCAACTGTGCAAGATCTCTTACTCTTTTATACGAAATAATAAAAAACGAAAAATATCAAGTTTATGAGAAAAATAACGATACTGTAGAAATATAATATGTACATATAAACATAAAAACATATATCTTTAAAATATCGTTAGGAAATACTATTAATCTCTAAATGATTTTAAAATTGATCATTTTTGATATGTGCCTCTATTGTATCTTTATATTTTGTATCAGAAAGGCTTCCGCATAATTTTGACTGAAAGACCAGACTATCGATCACCCTTGGTACAACTCTCGATGTTAGATAGAACCCTATCAGTAAAAGGTTAAATTGGTTGTGAAATTCGTTTTAGAACTTCGGAAAAAGTTTTTCCTTCAATCGTGTACTTTTTCCAGGATCATTGCTTCAGAAAATGTATATTGAAATTGTACATCCCATTGTTATCCGATCGCTCGTATATTTTCAATTCATTTCATTGATTCGTTAGTACATTATGATATTGTTTTTCAATTGCGTTTTCAGCGTTTCATTTTTGACTGCTTCTATAAATCCATGCAAAACGAGAATTTTATTGATTCAAAATAAATAATTTTTCTTTTACATAGTTCAATTTTTTGTTATACATAAACCAATTTTATTAAATATATTTTACGATATTTAACTTGGCAGATAACCAACATTGCTCTAACATGTTTTTGTTGGATTATATATATGTTAAATAAATTTTTTTATATAACTTTTCAAAATTTCTTATTTATTAGTTATAATTATCCACAATGCATTCTTATTAATTTTAGCCTCTTGGAACATTTCCTTATTCTCTATTGACAATTAATTTGCTAACTAAAATGTACTTGTATAGAATTTACAACCGATGTAATCGAACCAGTGAACATCGAGCAAAACATGCGCGAGTTTTATCGGGTAATTAGCCACCAACGAAACGTACGATTATTGGCGTGGCTCGTGCATCGAAAGCATCACGCGGCTCCTCTGTTTTCGCCAGACAACACTTAGCACTATCAATCTTTCGAATCCAACACTTCGGTAATCTTCACGGCAAGAAATATGGTGGATCGTAAAAGCAGCGAGCGCGAGTGTCGGAATAATAAATCGCAGCACCATCCTCCTGTTTTCCCTACATACGCGTCGATCCTACCAGCCCGCCGGGCGCGTTTTCGATCACGTTTTCCACTCTTGCCAGTCTTTCTTTGACATCGATTTTGTATCGGACAGGTAATTACACGATCCGAGGTATCCATGCGAATCCATCGACGGAACGTGCCCCGAATTATTGCTGCATACGGAGTCCATCCATATTTACCCCCCGACATTTTCTCCGTGGCTCTCTCCTATCACTTTTCATCCCTTTGCTTTCGCAGTGACATCCGCACTTCCTCTCTTTCTCTCTCTTTCTCTCTCTCTTTCTTTCATCTTTTCACGCGAGCTTTTCTCGCGTATCGAAAAGTATGACTGTGTCGTGGGATCACGCAGCACCCCGTCGCCGTTTCTATTTGCCGCCGGTCACTCCGTAGAATTACATATGGCGAACAAGAACGGGCGCACAAGTGGCGTGGTTATGGCGCGAGGGGTGGAAATGACGGCCACCAGGGAAAGTTGAAAAGAGGATTCAGAGGCGCCAGGCACTATTGCGGCGACTCGTGAAAAAGGGGTTGAGTTTACTTCCACCCGAGCTCCGATATAACTCCCAACGCTGTATCTCCGCATTAAGGAAGCGTTTCGCAGAACTTTATCGGGTCCACTGGCCGCGTTCGATTTTTCCTCTATCGATGGCGTCGCCCTGACACTTCTGTCGATTGTTGCGGCCCCGGAAAATGAATTGCGAGTAAACGCGCGGTGTGGCGAAAGCCGCGGGTCGCATCTGTCCGCTCGACCGCGAGGGATCAATGAAAACGTTTAAGGCTGCCGTGTACGTGTGTCGTGTTCCGCACCTGTATTTAGGTAACGGGATCTTCGTAAATAGGATCTGCGCTAATTCGTTTTGTCGTTATTTAATTATCTCTAGAAAACAACAGGTTGACGTTACAGCGTCTTGATATATTAAAGAGATTTACTCGATTATAAACCATATTCAATTTTAAGCTTGCATTCGAGCATTGTAGATAAAAATAAATATTGATCACGTCGGCAGCACCGTATCTCCTTGAATCGATAAACATTTCAGTAAAAAAAAAAAAAGTAATAAAAAATGCATTTGAATGACTAATAGCAGCTCGCAAATAAGTTCCGTACGTTCAGCGAATCAGATGCCCACGGCTTCAATATGCCGATTGCGCACACGCAAGGGGAATAAATTTTTATTGAAGTTGCGAGCGCCATCGAAAACGCGAAATTATTTCAAATCCGGACGTCCAGTTCGAGCGGTAATGCACTTCCCGTCAGGTGCGTTCTACGAGCGCGCGTAAACTCGCGATCGAACGCTGATAAAAGCGGGAGGGGGGGTTTTAATCGTTGAAACGATCCGCGGGAGGAGTGGTACAGAGGTAGTCTCGTGCCGAGATCGTTAATTTTTTTTTTTTTTCAACGCTTGTCGCGCGTCGACAACGTCGCGTCATTGGCAGATTGACTCATTTGGAGCGCGACCTCGCGGTCACACCGACGCGCGCGACCGATTTCCACACGGTTCACGCGGTCCGACAGGAAGCTACCGGGGATGAGTATATTTTTTTTAACAACATCATTCGATTTTTATCGCTGCAACTTTCCAATGGCTCTGCCTCTGGTGCGTATTTTTATGAGCTGTCGGTAAATTGCAGATCGAATGGACGATAATAATTTCTCGATCTGATGCAAAATATGCGCGCCAACGGGCAGGTCCCATCGGCGCAGAAAGCACTGGAGTTGACGTTACAGTCCGGATCGTTCGATGTTTTTTTTTTTTTATGGTGACACGGGACGATATCGCGCACGGGAAGTGCTATCGTTTCGTTCGCTTCAGCGAGTTATACGGATACATAAAATGGATAGCGCGCAATCGTCTTATATCTGATATCGATTATAATCAGCTCGAAATGAAACAATGAACTTTGTGCAATCTGATTATCGCGCTCTAAAAAGGATATATCGATACATTATTGTTCGCAGTAACCGTATTTCACGATCCCACTATTTAATCGCATCACTAGCGAATTATGATACGCGCGCTTTATCTAGAATACTATTTGTCGATTATTTAAGCTGATTGCTTCGCGCACTTTTAGTTTATGCTGAGTCCATCTATAATCAAGATAATGATTGGTACGCGTATCGATTTACTTCGACGGAGTGAAATAAAATTAATTTCATCGGCGTGCGCGAGTACATATCATGCATATTTTTTTTCTTAAAATAATTATTATATATCCGTTACCTTATTAATAAAACTCAAAACGCGAAACAAATTAGCATCATTTGCAATGTAATGTTAACGCATTAATCCCGACAACACATTCTACGCGTGTTAAACTTGATGCAACGATGACTAATACGGTGTCGCATGAAATAATCATCACAACACATACAATCGATGGGAAAGCTTATATCCCATTTGTAAGCTACAAAGTTAACTATGCTTCCCCTGCTGCGGGGTGATATTTCGAGACGGAGGGAGAGATTACGCTTAATGTATTCTCCCGAGTACACAACTTCTTCGTCCTCGGTTGTATTCGTCGTCGGGGACGACGAGTTGTCGTTCAGGCCGTGCAGACAGGACCGGCGTAACAACCGCCATTGCCATGTTAATAGTCCACGGTCCAACGCTATACAGAACCGTAGCCTCTTTGGCTTCTTCGTGGCTAGATTAAGGCGCGTATAATTTCACCACCTTATCCACAGCGCCTATTCGCGGAGTCACAGAACAGAGCAAGATACTCGGAATGCAAATACAACGGGATACATGCTAATTCGGTGGACGATCTCGATCCGAAACCGCAAGAAGTGCGATAACAGAAGTTAAGCACTTTCCCAAGACGCACAGCTGTCACGATAAAATGCGACTTAACCGATAAAAAGCTTGAACAAACACGGATGTAATTAGTGATGATATCATTTCTAATTTTCGTACTTTTGTAAAACGTTTGCTTAGAGTTTTCTATTATAGGTGAGAGGATTTATAATAGAAAAGTAATGACGTAACGAGAAATGGAGTTCTCTGTACATTTGTCAAGCTCGACAAATGTATCCGATACAGGGCGCAACTCTAGGCAACTCGTTGCAACAAAAGGACAATACAAACACACGCGGCCGCGCACGGACGCGACGGCAACATTTCCACAACATTACCGTCGATACACTCCGTCCTACCATTTTTCGTAGCAATTCGAAGCACGCCGCGCTTAACTCACTCCATTCCCCGCTCCGAAGTCCCCCTACAACAAATGAATCCGCTGGAAGCCCGGGCTCGCACGCAACACGGATCGTTAACAACTTCGCTCTCAGTCCCCGAGCCCGTCCATCGAAATTGGATGCAAGCGAGAGTTGTTAACAACCCTGAAAGATATATATATATATATATATATATCCCAACGCCCGATATTCTTCGATATCCTTCGCGGCCTCTCATCCGTAAACGGAGAAACGCGTCGGCGATGGGGGAGAGAGCGGGCGTTGCGTGGAGTGCGAAGGTGGATCTCGTTTTAATTCCGAGCGTCTCGTGCATATTCAGAAGTTTTGCGCCGAATGTCAGGACGTTGTTATGCTAAGACCGCGAGCGCTCCCGGTTAGCTCTTAGCATATTTCGCCTATATTTCCAGCGGTACCGTAGCCGCGCGGAGACTGGCGCTAGCGCGTTCAGAGAGGCGTCGACCGCCTCGCCCTAGGATGCGCTTCTCTCTCCGTTCGCCATTGCCGTTCCCTTTCCGCCTGCCCGCCGCCTGCTACCCATTTGCATTAGCGGGTTTAATTACTCCTCGGTACGTTCTATTTTCAACTGCTTGACGACGACGACGACGACGACGACGACGACGACGACGACGACGACGACGACGACGACGACCGTCGTCGCCGAATGCTTGTCTCGTGTTTCAACTTCAAACTGTGAGAGTTTCGAGAGGCGATACTCGCCGCGGGTCGCGGCGAGTTCGAGAGAGAGCCAACAAGCGAGAGTGGTCGCTGTTCGTACACTCCGCGTTAGAAATCGCTTTCAAGTGGTCCGGGGTGAACAAACACAGTAGCCGTGTGTTTCTTGAAGTTTCCTTGGGCGACGTAATCGAGCGTATATGCGCGCGCGCGCGTCGTTAAGAAGGCAAGTGATTGCGCAGTCTTGATAAGGGTCCTTGATTGACCGTGATGACGATAACGCCGGCTAGATGTATTTATCCGCAGCGACGAGTTAATCTAGCCTCATCGCTAAGTTGTCGCCGCTGCAATCTAGCGAGGAGACCGGATAATTAAAGGCAACAATTACGCAATTAAAATCGTCTGACGGACGATGCTCGTGCTGCAGGCGACAGGCGGTGAAATTAGCGTTGTCAAAACGCGCTAAGGTGCGTAAACTGGAATAACCATGTTTATGCATTATCGGGTACTTCGTTGCACGGCAATTGAAAGTACACTTGAGAAAGATAGCCAGAGACGGACATTATATTACAGCAGTCGCTGAGAAAATATTTATACTGGAAGTGACTACATACCGCGGACATTGAATAAATAAGATCCATTGCGCCAAATGGACGTGTGATTTTTGATGCGTATATATTTTTAATCCGCAGCCATGATTATGATTAAATCGCTAATGCAATCTTATGTAACTCAAGTTAAATTATTTAGCACGCTTATGTTTAATTATATAAAGCAGAACTACTCTGTGCCAATCACATAATTTTTGCAGAATGTTTAAATGTTAAAATGAGCTTGGGAATTAGAGAAACACCAGAAGATTCCTAATATTTTGACTCATGTTACACGCGAAGTAGGTAGAACATGAAAAATCCATTTTGCCCGCTACTTAATGCCCGAAATTTTCGTCCGCATCGCGTACTATCTCTCCCAAGCAGTGGCTTTAGATTTATAGATGCCAAGGTAGCTGTATGCCTTTGTAAGCAGCAGCGTGTGCAGCAGAAAACGTATGCAGGCACGTGCTAGGTTCGCGCTTCTGCTTTCTGTCGTTCCACCTTGTTCCTATCTCTCTCCGCGCATTTCCTCATTATTTATGAATTTATGCGGCCGCCTTGTCGTAAATGGATTTAAAAAGGATCAACACGAGCCGTCGTAGGCTGCGAGATACGTTCACGCGAGGTGTACACGAAGGATTACGCGGTGAAGTTTTTATTAAGGAGATTATTCCGAAATATGGAGCGGGTAAGAGAATACATAATATGCTCGCGGCTATATATGCGCGCGCTTTAAACGCGATTAGAATTTTTACAGGCCAAAGTGTACACTTCATTCTTGAATATTCAATTTCGTATTAAAAACATAACGATATATGTAGTACAATTAACGGTTCGATGAAAAGAGACTACTAGAGGGGTTTATTACAAAAATGGTTAGTAGTTAAGAATCAAATTAAAATTGAATTAACTTATTTACTCGAATTTAATTAAATTTACTTATTAAATTAAGTTGACGTGTCGAAGAGCAATAAGAAAGCGACCGCTAATATCGCGGAATGTTAATTTATTGCACAATACTCACGAGTTCTTCATTCATAAATGGCTGCATTATTCGATGCATTACGAGGAAAAAGGACGTTGCGAGAAACGAGCGTATAATCTTGAAGACAAATGTCGTCTTACGAGGCTCGCGCGATAGCTCGAAAGTCGTTCTCGCCCGTGCAACTCGGACATTAATAATAACAGCGTAACTGGGTCGTTACTTTTCGAGGGGAAAAATAATTTCCAAGTGTAATTAGATATTCGCTGCGCTCAAGAGAGGAAGCTACGAAGGAGAATACTGCGTCTGCGCTGGTTCTCTGTTTTCCCGTTAAAGGCGTGACGCATTAATCAGCCGCGAGTTTTCTCGCTTTCTACTTTTTTTCTATCGTTCTTGCGAAATTCTCTTTGTTCAAACATAGTGTATACGCAAAAGTTGAAATAAATTGGATAATTGCATCTTTCGGCCTTTCTAAAAAATTTCTATAAATAATCCAAGAGCATCAGAGAACATCATTCTTAAAATTCTATATTCCGTGAAAGCTGAACCGATATAAGATACGTTGTGAAGCACGCATATATCTTCCGACAGTCATTTATAAAGTTATCTTTCACTAAACACGCTGGAAATGTAAGAAAATGATGCATTGCAAAGATTAAAGCTTGATGTGCCAGCTTGGCGCAATTCCGTTAAATTCTTGAAAATAACACGGAAGAATGCAAGAATAAATAATCTCGAGGGATAATTGATTGTACAAACTACGAGATTTATTTTAAATTTTTTTAAGAAATCGATAACTACCATAAAAATTCTCTTTCTCTCTGATACAGAATAATTTGTATTATTCTTCCATATCCAATCCCGCGTTACGGTAACCTTTTAAATTATGAGGAAAGATGTAAATACAATCGAAATGTTATCTACGGCTGGGGATGTCGGAGGAAAGAAAAGAGAAACGTTATGGGTCGCAACGAGATTAAAAAATATATCCCAAAGGCGTGCCCGATTCCACTCCAGCGACGATCGATCATTCGTATATATTACCATTTCCGCGGTGGAGTTCGGTGCGCGGAGAGAAAAAGAGGATATCCATCTTCCCGTGGCATTCGACGTCGACGTCTGGGGGTATACACTATCGTCGCCATTGCTATGTAAGAGAACCGCCGCTATTTCTCCCGGGAAGAATGCGATGGGAAATAAAAGTGACATCTCCTCGCGCAGACTAGACTGTTTTCCTCATTATTTTTCTTTTCACTTCGCCAATGACAGGTTATCGGATTCGGTAATGAGTTGCAGAGTTTCGTCGATCCTCGACGCTCGATATCCACGTTCCCTCTCGCGAAGAAAGTACCTCGTGAACTTTACGATATCGAGAGAGAATTTCACGAAATTATCAGTTCAAGTCCCTTCGATTAGAACACTGAGTTGATTGAATTTTGTTTCTTTTTAGAAATGCCAAGCACCATTTTGATAATGGAGGAGGCAAGTTCGAAAATTCGATTTAAACTAGAAATCATACACGCTAAATATAGTTTGAATTTACTCGAGTTTCTGCGCGCTATATATTCTGACCTGCGTCAGAAAATGCAGGATAGAACGGAGCGCAGAGCAGAATGCAGCGTCAGTAAAATCTGCAAAGCCGATTCGACCTAGCACACAAATTTCGCTTCATTCGTATGTACTGCACGGGCGAGTTAAAGCTGGATATATCCACTATCCACTGTAGGAATCGATTGATATGACCATTTGCTATTGATGATCGCGCGCCTAACAGATCAAATCCTGGCAAAAGCGTCACGTAGTTTCCGCTATGGTAATGGTTATTGAGTTTCCGGAAGTCGAACGACAAAATTTCGGCGAAGAAATTTCGCACATCTTTGCAAAGTATAATTGCACTTTTCATGTGTAACGAACATAAAATGTGATCGTAATGTTATGATACCATTGAAATTTCCTTGTTCATTTTGTCGACATATTTCTCTCAAAATAGCAGATATTATTTCAAATATCTTGTTATTGAATATTATTACATTGCATCTTTTATGCTATTAGATGTAGAACATGTCAATTATATATCATTAGTAGTATTCGTTAATATGTTTATGAAATAAAATAAAGAATATGAAAAAAGTAAAATCGAATAAGATTCAAAGTAGAACGCAGGTCAGTGGCGGATAGTCGTAATTCTATTGGTTCGTTTGCGAAAGCCGAGGAAAATAGAAAATAGAAATAGCAATTTCGTTGCGGAAGAGGTAAAGAAAACGATGGAGGATGCCTGAAAGAGAACTGACATGTTCAAAAAACGAAAGATGAAACGAGTAGCGCGCCAAGAAGAAGAAGAAAAAGAGAATACGAGAGAGAAAGCGAGGGAGGAGACAGGCGTGATTCGAATTTCGTGCTACGCGGCGAAGTAGGTGCGCCCCCTTTTCGCACTCCGAGACTTCCTTATCACTTTTTCGAACTCCGAGCGCGCACGTTCCACTTCTGCGCTCCGCCTATTCTTATCCCAGGTTCGATTAATCCTTACGCTACGCTCGAAGCTTGTAATAATGGCGGGAAGTTTGGAGAGGAGCCGTTATTGCTTGAAGTTCGAATCATTTTAAATATTTTTCTATTGCCGCATTCAATCGTTAAGTATTCTCGTAAACAAATCTGCGAGAGCTCGTGAATTTCTTGCACTTTGATAAAATGCAACAGTAATTTTTACGAGGAACAATGCACTTCTTTAAAATATTTTTGAAGATGTATCAATTATGAAACAATAAAGAATAATATTACTCCTCTTACTCAATTTTCACTTCAGATTGTAATCTGAACGTCAATTGATTTGATTTTGATTTCATGTATTTATACAAGGAAGTAATTAGAAGCAAAGTTAATTCGAAGTTTAAACTATATAAACAGAACAAGCTATGCCAATTGGATATGTAGCGCGGCACCACCAAAACGAGCGACAAATTGTGATTAGTCTGCGTCCCTTCGCGCCTAGCAATCCATTAGGGCGGCGAGAATTTTCTGATTAAGATTCACCACCTCCTTCATTCCACCGTCATTAAGACGCTCGTAAAATCGCGTCTGCTCTTCTCAGTGAACCGAAAGTTGCGACAACTTCGAACCGGGAAGATAGAAAAGATGTATGAGAAAAAAGTAGTATGTGACTGACAAGAGAGCGTCGTTGTGAAATGAAGCTTACTATCTCGCTGGCTGCATTACGCGCTAGCGTAAATTAAATAAATATTTAATTGCTGTTTTACTTCTGATTAATATTTATAATTTAATTAACATTAATAAATTTTAGAAAGACAAAAACCGATAGATAGAAACTATTACAGAATTTTTTAAGCACTTTGATACTGTTAAAAGTGATTGAGATTAACGTCTTAAAGGCGGTTTTTTTTTAAATTTGTATAACATGATTTTATATGATAAATGAAATGTATGAATTGTCATTCTTTCATATTGATAACTTAATTTTTATATTGAAAACATTAATATATATATGTATGCTGTTTGTTTATATATTAAGGAAAACTTATATTTATATTATAAATTATATTATAAATAATTTCTTCCAATAAAAATTAAGAGCGCAATATAAACCAAAAATAATTTTTATTTATATTGTTGTAAGTTGCGATAAAAAATATACCATACACTTATCTATATCGTAAAAATATGTATGCGTATATATTTGTATGTGTAGCAATATGAGAGTATAAACGCATCGGTGGATGCGTTGCAAAAGTAATCATACGACATAATTAATAAAATCCAGTATCTGGATCGCTTGAGCTAAAGCATAAACCTCAAAGAGACTGAAATCACAGATCAGTGGAAAAATCTGTCAACGATTTGAATTGATATTGCAAATAAACACGTACGTTTCCCATATTTCTCTCCTATTCCACTCGTATTTCCGCTTTTACAATAGAAATCGATTCGTCTGTAAAAGACATCGTCACGATATAGAGCGAAAGCGATGAGCTAGAAAAACGTCCGTATGTAAATTCGAATACGCGCGCGTATCGGGGATAACGCGGATTAGGATACACAAGTAGATCAAGTGAAGAATATCTTTAGAGGATATAGTTCAGTTTCGAAAGAGCCCGTGTTACTTCTTGGTCCTCGTCCAGTCGGGATGGTGCTCGAACTATTTTCTGAATACGTAACTCTTGCCCGTGGAGAGGCAAGCGGCCAAATATTCATGCGACCTCATATCGTGAAATGCAAACGGATGATTCGTCTCTCGCGATACGTAAACTGGATTATGCGCCACTGAGCCAGGATAGAATCGTAGCGAGAGAGGTGTACAGCAGAGTAAAGTAGAAAAGCGGAGAAGCGCTTACGGGCCGTCTAGCGCAGACTCGAAGAATATAAAATCAAAAGGAGTTGTAAGGTTCTAAAACATTGAATGTCTGCGCAACTTTGTTGCCTCCGCAGAGCAGTTATGTCTTTCGGGAACGTTTCGCTAAAGTGAATTTGAAATAGGTGATTCTTCTTGCTCTTTGTATGACTTTATCATTTTTTTTTATAGTAGTATATATAACATGATATAGTGGATTCAAACAAATAGCATTAATTAATTAATTTTTATACGGTAACAAATATTGAAAAAATGTTCTTCTTAATAACAAAATTGAAAACTAATGAACATTTTCTAATTATTTATTATATGTATTCTGAATTCTACAAGAGAGAGTAAAAAAGTAACCTTAATAGTCCCTTTTTATTGCCATATTAAGGTTACTTTTTGACTCTCCCTCGTAATAAATAAAATTTTCTACTTTGACTTTCTTACATTCTTATTAGATAAAGTACAATTATTGAATTTTGTAGCAAACCAGTAATTTTTTAATATAAAATTAGCTTACCTAAGGCAATTAGTAAATGGAATCAATATTTATTACGCTAATGGCTGAGAATAGTTTCTCTAAAGGAAACAATTTTTCCTTGCAACACGTTGAATAAAGATGTTACATTTTGATGTCAAATTTCTATTAAAAGCGCGATATAATTTTGAGATAAAATTGAAATTTTACTAATTTTAGAAATATATGACAATATAATCCTTGAAATAATAAAATGTAATAATATTAAATACATAAAAGAGAAAGGTTCGTATAATAATAATCAAATATAATATAATACTGGAGCACATTCTTCCTTCTTTCCTTCAATAATTTCCTATTCGTACATTCTGATTCTCCGAATGTGGGACTAAATGTACTTAATTTTCGTATATTTTATGCATCTTAATCTGAAATCGATATAATTTAATGTCTCAATGTAGACGAATAAGTTTCTATTAAAAAATAATCAAATTTTCGCACCAACATATACGACGGCTCGATGCGCTCCAGTATTATATTATATTTGATTGTAATAATATTGTTTTTGCGAATAATTATAAAATTTCTCGTTTTCAGATATCGCGAAAGACCAACAAAATTTAAAATCCAATATCACATCCATCAATTACATACGTTTTTATATCTCTTTGTGTTTGCAACTCTATTACTTTCTATATATTTGATTTGAACTTAAATTATTCTTCGAGAGCCATTTTTCATATTTTTAATAATATTTATTATTTATTTCTGTCTTATCAAATTCACGCCTAATACTTAAAAATTTGTAAAACTAAAATAATAAATATAAAATTTGTAATTTAAACGATAAATCAATCAAACGCAAAGAGTGAGTGAGAAAAGTGTTGTCCTAAAGAAGGACGCTTCTGACTACTATGTGCGTGGAGTTGTTTACTTCTGCCCATGATGTGTTTGCGCATTCTCAATGGAATATTGTTGTTTTGCCAAAATATTTTTTTTTCTAATGGAAAGTACAATACAGCACGCCGAAAAAATGCCTGCCGCACACAAATAAAATCCGCTTTAACTTTTATCAATAGATACCAGCAAATAAAATTTCAAAATTGTGCTAGTTCAAAAATGCAACTTAATTTGAAAAGTAGCATGGGTTTAAATAAAACTTAAATAAAGCGTAAATGAATCGCATTGTACAACAAAATTGTATGGAATGTGAAAGAACGTTAATTAATTTACTGAAGTTTTATTTTAATGATTATATATTCCAATTAAAAGTTCATTAGAGCTGATTTTATATACTCAACTCGTGGCTGGTACGCGCGCAGAAACATACGTTGCGACGAAAAAGTTTTCCTCTCATTTCTCCGACTGATATGTCTGGTTATTTTTTGTTCACAGAAAGTTACGAACGATAGCATCCGCTTAGTATTATGCTGGTATGAAGTTTTCTAACTACAAGCACATAGTTGACTCGCTGAACAATATTTTCGTGTTTGGACAAGCCGATAAAAAGTACCGAGATACTTCCCGTAATTAACTACCGTACGATGGTGAAAAAAAAGTCAAAAAAAGAAAACCACGACCAAGGACAGGCAGTTGTATGTTTTCACCTGTAAAAAAAACAAGAAAAAGAAAACAGGCCAAATGGCTTTTTTCTTTATTTACGAAGCACAATGCATCGCGAAGGAAGTGGAAATGGTCGGTTTATGGCGAGACGAAAACGAACCCGGCCAGAACGGATTAATTTCCCATGTCGTCTTTCTATCGGACGCTGTTCTGTTATCGATTCTGTTGCCGACGACGGCTATCGCAGGAGGTGTCGGTATAGTGTTGCACGGAACCATAGTTACACAACAAATTGTGACAGAGAACACCTAGGCGCTCGAGCAAGATCGGATGATCTGCTTGGTTCCAATATCAAAAGTAATGTGATTTTCACAAGTTAAACGCGCGGTACAATAACTATATCGATCTCTCATAACGACCAGATATTCCAGCAAATAGCCGGCTTGCTATCTATCGCGGAATGATAGACGAAAAACATGCGCGCGTTAAAATTTGTATTAAAATTCATGGAACACGCGTGTTTCCCGTCGCGATTACTCCTCCGCGTGGATGCGCATATTACGTTCGCTCTATATACATCGCACGCGAAAATTGCAAATACTGTACACGCGACCCTCGGGATTTTACGTATTTCGTAGCCGACGATCAATCGCCGGTCCCCTGCCTATAAACACAGAAGCCGACGCGGGTTACGAAATATTAATTCCCGAGAACCTGGCCGCGGCGTAGCACGTGATTAAACCATCTCGGTAAAAAGGGTATCCGTTTTGGTAGTCATTGAATATTTTCTCTGTGTACAAAGCGTGAAATTTAAAGGGAGTTTGAAATGGATTTAATGCATTCTGCAAATGAGGCAAAAATCATATAAAAATTTACTCAACGATTATTTTTGGGCTCGGTTTAAAATGTTCCCTTTGCAATATTTTTTTTTAATAAAATGGTATCACAATTATAATTGATAATGTGCGGTGTAATATTCAAAACTTTTTGAGATACATTTTATAATATATTATAAAAATTATTTAAAATTATTGTTGCCATAGAGATATTTATCATATGTAATAATAAATCTCTCCTTTTTTTAAATTATTTATTTTTGTTCAGCAAAGCATATTGTAAAAAAAATTTTAAAAAGCACGATTTGATTAGATTAACTCAGATATAGCGAATAATACGAGTACTAACAATATTGAACGAGGCCATCTCGGGCGATCGTATCGATAATTCGATAAGCCGCTCGATGTCCCTGGTCATTACTTCCTTCCTTTTTTAAATATCTACCGACTCATGAAGTTCCAATCTGTTTCAGTAATAACCAGAGTAAACGATCGGACGTGACGTCACTTGCTTCGAGCGCCACTAAGTCGGAAGCAATGAAATTGTCGGGAATATCGTCGAAGAATGAAGCGAGCGGGTATCTCCGATGTGGACAACAGATTTGCATTCGCGTAGCGCGGCCATTATACGCTAATGTCGGACTTTGTTTGCCCCGAAAATTGATGCTCGCCGTATTATTCTCCTTGTTTTGTACTTTTGGTTTGCAACGACGATTTCTCTCTCGCAAACCACGGCACTCGCCTCGATCAATGCCATTTTGCATTAGCGGAGCAGGTTTATTTGATTATGGACTATTTCTTTTAGTTTATTCGCTATTAGTCAGGTTTTTGCGTGTGAAAATTCAACGAAATTCCACGATTGCATTTTCTCTAAATAAAAAAAAAGCTATTAAATAAAAAAAACTACATTTGCGAATGGCTTATCTTGAAATATTGAAAATACGGATACAGAAAAAGATTGCTTTATAAATTATTTAAATACGTTTAAAAACCAATTTCGGAATCACATTACCGGCATTACAGCGCCGCGTTAACATTAGCGCGCCAGCACTATTCGTCTAGCTAACACTGCAAGTTAATTGACACGGTATTTGATTCGACTAATTACTCGTTTGTGCGTCAATGTCTTTTCGGTGCGCGCCTTCGTCTTTTAGCCTACTAATTACGTACAAATATTCTGCTGCGCTAACACTCCTTTTGTGTAAGCTTATGCCTTCGTACACACGTAATGCTTGCGCAGACGGGAAATCGCGCAAGTTTAGGCGGAGGAGCAAACATCATCTGTGCACTTTGTAGTTGCGACACGGATGCTTGCTGATTGCGTTGTTTATCATGCTATTATTGAGATTGTCGTAGACATATCGTGTCTTCCGATTTACCGTCTTAACGAGATTAATTTTTGCAATTTTTGAAATTCCGATTAAGATATGAATTTTCAACTCAATGTTATTATCGCATCTTTTTCGTCAAAATGCATTGCCGCATCGGTAGAGAAGAAACGCTGCAATTTCTATTATAGCGGGACGTAATATCGCATTTCATTACGGATCTGGTTTGCTAGAACCTCTCATTACGTTTACAAGAACGCGGCGGGAGGCGCGCACTAAAGCGTATGCGACGCGGAATAATTAATTAATTGCATCTAAAACTTACCGATGGTGGTGAGCACTGTCAGAGAATAGAGGAACGCCTTTGCGAAGTTCCATTCGTACTCCGGCACACGGCGTTCCGTTACGGTTTCACTGGTAGAACTACCGGTATACGTCCCGGCATTCTGGGTCGCCATCATGTCCTCCGTGATCCTTTTCACAAGTTGGTCCTGAAACCGCGCGATCTCCTGATCAGCTAACCTCGTCCAGTTGTCACGGTAGAGAATGTTCAACTGCTCTGTGATTATCCATATGTTCTCCACGGTCTTCGCCCGGGCCTCGCGATTAAGCTTAATCATACCAAAAGTTATTAATTAGTCAAACGTTTGAAATATTGTCAGGTGCTGCGAGAGGAATCTCATTAGGATTATAACTGACATACGTTAATTAAACTAATTTGGATTCGCGTGTGCTCATTAGTTGACATACGTTAGACAAACATGAATATAATGCGCATTCCAATGGCTTAAAGAATTGATTATGATAGAACTATGATTGCTCTATTCGTAATATCTTGTTGTACCGCGAAAAATATCCATGAATTTCATGGCAAGAGATAAATTAATAAAAGACAATCAAAAGTTCGTATTCTTTCCAAGCAATGCAATCAAAATCGTATTGTTTATAAAAAGAATACGAGTATTCAGTCGCATATCAATGAGCGATTGCTATCGAGACAACAATCCGTTGTCACCATTATTGGCCGGAAGCAACAGACAGCATCCTTTGTGCCGATGTCCTCGGGGAATACGCTTTTCCTTTAAAGCGCAAGGATAGCGGAAAGGAAGCACGATCGATAAAACTTCGTTGAAACGAGCGCTCGCGCCAGAACGCACCGATAATTCGATTGACTTCGGGTTCACTGAGGTCACCTCAGGTAGAAAAGCGGAATGAAACCGGAGACGTGACGATAAATCGAGAGCTGGTGTCGGAACTGTTTGCTCTTCCTCGTAGAAAAGCGAAACAAAAACAAGTTCTCGCGTCCACGACGGCAACGACCGTCGTAATGCACTCATAGTGTATCGACAAATCTGTTTATTTTCTTTCTATTCTTATCTCTGTTGCGCTTCATACGTACACATACTAAACAATTATTAAAAAGTATTTCTATGACTTTTGAACGCTCAAGAGCAAATTATTGTCTATTTTCATTCGGCAATCGTAATTAGATTTAATCATGCCGATATATAATAGATGTAATTGTAAAAAATTGTGTTTGTATTGCATAAGATTTTTCAAAATATATTTCAAAATTTAGAAAAGGATAACACATATTAAATAAAAGTTGTGAAAAAAAAAATATATTAAGCACAGAAAGCGAATCTGTTTTCTTACTTGTTTCAGGAAAGCGGTGGTGTTTCTTCTAGGATGCTGACTTCCAGCTATCGTCGTGGGAAGTGTCCTTTGCTGCAGACCAACTTCGGCCCCGCCCTCGATGGCCAGGAAGATGAAGCTGCCCAACAGAGTGTAGGCCACGAGAAGAGCGCATATCCCTAGGTTTATAATGAATCCCTTCAAGAAGGAGTGCTGGCTGGCCTTGTCCGGCACACCGCCGAAGCACAGGCATCTCACTTGACGAGACGAATGCGTCTTCGAGCGCCCTGACGTGGATCTCTTCAGAGACGAGGTGTTACCGTTGTTTGCCGGCTTGAAGCCCTCGTAAGCTCTATAATGTCTGACGTTGTCCTTCTCCATCCTCTCTTTTTCCAATCTACGGAGTCACCGGGTCGTGTCAGCTTCACGTTCGTCGCTGAATACGTCGCCGTATGCAAGCATTTGCCGCCTGCGCGGCATTCACTTCGCGGTGCAGTCAACAGTCGAAAAATCAACTTTCCGCGATGACCCGACACTGCGCCATGCGCGTGACATGCCAAAATGTTTCACAGTCTATTAATAGTTTTCAGGCCGACCATCAATCCATCCATCATGCATTCACGTTAATCCCTTCGCTGCGATTGCGCGTGGAACGATCACGAATTATCATACGTCGCGATAACAAAGACCCTTAGAAGTAATAGAACTTTGTGATAGGATTTTCTTCGTACAGGCGTCCTTAGATCTCGTAGACTCAATCGCAACGACTGCATGACTAAGGTCTCGCGCGGAATATAATCTAAGGGACGGATTCCGCGCTTCCTCGCTCGCCGTGCGAATTCGCCGGCGTCATTCGGCGGATGTCACTTTGATTTTCGTCACTGTCGATTTCTTATTACGACGCGTGGTCGAAATCGCTCGACTGTATGATATCCTGGGAGAATTTTCTGACAGCAAAGGAACGCTCGATCGTATGTGGCGCGGACACTTCCGTCATTTTTCCATGGCATGATCGTCCCGGCTGGAATGTGGATTGGAATTCTATAGAGAAAATCGATGCTCGAAATATGTTCTGCGATATTAGTTACCTCTCAGAACCCTTTTGTTGTCGCAAGACCGACATTGATGGCTAATATTTAAAAATTATATTCCCTTGCAAGAAAAAGGAGACATTGTTACATATTTTTTTAAGTTTCATTCATAAATGTAATCTTTAATATTGTTTATTACAATTAATTTTTTAATTAATAGTTTTGGTAAAGACAGGTAACTATACGCAACAATTTGTGAAACTTATACATAATAGTTGAATATTTTTTAAAAATTTTGTAAAAAATAAAAATTATTTCCAAGCATGACAAGAATTATTCATTATTCGTTGCGTTCGTTCGTGAGCGCGATATCAATTTGCACAGTATTAACGGTTCGAGCTATGTGACTTAATTTAAGTTCGTAAACGAATCGCGATACGGGTGTTACTTTGTGCTGACTAATGCATTGCCGCGCGGCACGTAGAAAATGGATGAAAAATAATGCCTTAGAGAAACCGTGGCTGCTAATCTTTCCTACCTCCTCCCTTCTATCCTCTCCTGTATTTCTCACTCTCATTGGGAAAACAGAAACTTAAAGAACAGCGCGAGGAGAATTTTCGGAAGAGAGTCTCCATGAGTCACTTAAACTTTCTCCCTACCGTCTGAATGCGAAGCCACTCAGTTTTCCGCTTTTCCATCCTTTCTTCAGCTCCGGGCGCAAAAAACGAATAGCAACGGAAGAAGATGAAGCACGGTTCGTCGACGGGCGATAGAAACTTCAAAGCTTCATTCCAGCAAACCGGATTTCCGTAATAAGTAAGCCCGATGCACGTCCGCCGGTTCGCGCTCACTGAATGTTTCACTGCAGCTTTTCCCTTATTTTATCTCTTCGTCCACAACGAATTTCCGCCATCGTTTTAATGCACTGTCGAGCGGTCGTCGTATTCACTATCGAAAAACTGGCTTCCCGCTCCTCGAAAAACTGATTAGAGCACCCCAAGTCGAGCCGGTAATTTACTTGTGTCTTTCACGTGCCACGAGTGGAGCACTTACGTTCGCTGCATGTAAATAAATCGCGCGTTGTCTTCCGGGTCTCGTGGAGCTCAGGAACGTCGCCACTTTCATGCTTCACCGGGTTCTGAAAGAAAAAAGAAAAAAAGAGATTCGATTATTTACACTAGTTTCCTCGAAAGAACGTAAAGTGACTGCTCGGTCATTAACCCCGTGTCTCGATATCGTGTCAATAATTATTTATCGCACGCCGCGGCGTACGAATTATTTAGCGCCGCGTTATATGAAGGGCACTCGTGCTATCGCAATATCGTCGGAAAAAATTCAATGCACTCAGACGAATTTTATTTCCAGCCGGAATTTGTGAGAATCCGGACATCAGCGTTGCTCGTCCGTGACTGCTTCGACGTCCTAAGAAAGACGGTTGAATTCCAGAAGGACCTTCGACGTAGAATTATTTGAGGGCCCTGGGGGAAATCGCGGGAAACTTCCGAGCTACGTGTTTTCCTGTGTACTTGCACTCGGTCACCTGGAGCTATCCAACGGGGACAATAATCGACGGTCATGGTAGACTTCGCCATTACGGGAGGAACAGAAAAAGAAGAGGTGAGAGACGAGTCGAGACGAGCGATAGACGGCTGCGAGATGGAAGAATCGAAGGAACGACGATAGATTCCGCGCGGGAAATATTGCTTTCTTCGTACGTTCGACATCCATAAATGCATAGCAAGATCAAGCGATCCACGACACCGCCTTCTTTATTCTCCAGCGTGATTTAAGACTCGGGATTGAAGGATACAGAGTAACGGTCGGATTTGAAACTTTCATGGAAAATTATTTGCATAATGTGTGAAACCGGTGAGTGATCCGCGCCTTCGGTATAATATTTTTAATATTAAAATGCTTAATGTAATAATATATCTTTTATTTATCATGTGTGTAAAACTCTTTTAAGCATATACAATGGACAAGATCTTTTGATTGTGCATTTTAGAATTAGTCCGCAAATTACAACAATAGTGCCCAGCAGTTGCACGATATCAAAGCTTAATAGCGTAATAGTCAGAGAAAGTCGTATCCGTTGCTTGCATGCACAACGTAGTGGAACATCTCCCAAAATTTACTCTCTACTGATCATTCGCGCGTGTACAACCGTCTAAATATGCACAATATATAGACTTGCGTAGCGAAACCACTTCCCGACAGTTACATTTGCACGAACATGACCGTAGTAAACAGATCGGATACTAACTCGACACTAATTTATTGTTTGGCGTGATCGACCGCCGCCTTCGATCGGCTCCCGCTTTCGACGGCGAAGAAACGATCTCGCCGCGGAATAAACTGCCAGACCGCTGATCGTAAATCGGATCTGATCTCTCCTCCTTCCCTCTCGATTTGCGGTTTTCCCTTTCTTTTTTTTTACGACTTGTTTACGAGCCTGCGTTTTTTGACGACGCAAATATGTTGGCGAAATGTCTAATATTCTATCATATCGCCCTCATTTATTGCTAATAATCGTCTGTATCCCCTTTAAGTTTATAGATCGTTCAAGAGACGCTGTAAGACCACATGATCGGCAGGGTGTAACAAATGCCTTCTACGCTAAAGATGATAAAAGCACGCCTTGGAAGAGTTAACCTCGATTCTTTTTTTTCATAAAGTTAATATATATCGACCGAATACTTAAATAAAGTGTCTTGTATAAATAATAATAAAAATAAATATAATAATGAATAAAACTAACCCGCGATGCGATTTTGTTTCGTACCACGCATACTGATACAAGAGAGTTTCGTCAAGTTTAAAAACTGCGTATCTCATGTCGAAATGTTATTTCACAGAGATTGCATCGCAGCTTGTTCGCACATTAGCATTTATAACCAATTTGCACCGAGAATTGAAGAATAACCAGCACAAAAGTCGATTACATCACCGACGGCTTTACCGTCGACGATCACGGAGATCGAGCTTTATGGGGGTGGTTCTCGCGCGGCGCGAAAAGCAGTGGTGGACAAGGGCAGAGAGGGGAGGGTGACGGAGCGAAAAATGTGCAAGAGAGGAACGAAATGTGAAGAGAAGAGGGATAAAGGGGAAGGCGAAATGCAATTTTTCCATTCGGCGCTTTTTCCAGCGACAGGGGAACCACCTGTGCTCGTCTCAGCGACTTTTAAATTCGTACCATTGTCGGCTCTATTTGCTGAAAAATGTTTATTCAATTTCGTTTACCGTCACTGCAAGATATTTACCCGGTCGCTTTTGCTCGAACAGTTCTCGCACCACCGCGGACGATGGGAATTGGATGACGCAAGGATACGACGGAGGGCGGAGGGAGTGGGAGGTCAAGTTAGTAAGTTCGCGATATGTGCATTTTTCTGGAGTTGAAAGGGGAAGTACATCGTGTACAAATATCAAAGGTTGTGGCTCGTGCGAGAAATTTGCATATTGCTTCGGATTGATTGCGTCAGGTTGCTTGAAAATAATATTTCAAATTCGTTACACGACAGAAATTTCGAGACAAATTGTAGGAATTGTACTAAATGTAGTCGGAAGTCGCGCGAGTCACGTAGAACATTTGGGAAGCTTTCCTCGAGCGACGTACGACGGCATTTTCGCGCGGATATAAATCTATAGAATAAATCGGCGATCTTAATCATTGCAACGAAAATAGGGTCGTACATGCGGGCTGAATTACGATGAGTTGAGAATGAAGTTACGAGTATCCTCTCTCGACTCCGCGCGTCGACTTTGTCCGGTTTTGTGTATCAGCGAACGAGATCGCTGTCGACGATAGAAATTTATGGCAGAGTCGAAACCCTCGAAAATTTCATTAAGCCGTCCATGCAGCGATATTGAGAATCGACGGCGAACCGATCGAAAATGGAAGTTACTATCGCGATACAATGCATTCAACGTACCGCCTTCGTCATGCACAAAAAGCTTGTGGCTTATATAAACGCCAATTAATCACCGGCAGCTACAGACAATTCATAAATGTGTAACGTAATAAATTCACCAAAAAAAATATAGCGTTTATATTCACAATCAAAAATTAGATCGTATGTTATAGTTGCCTAAAGGCAATAAAGGCAATTAGAAATAAAAAATAGTGGCGATTAAGCGAATAAAAAACATTTGGCTATATTGTAAAATAAAATAAAAAAACATCGAAAAATTTTTAGCAGAAATTAGCATCCTTCGATTTTTTCGCTGATAATTCTATGTAAAACATCTGAGATGGCTCAGATGGTTTTGTATCAACGACTAACAAAAAAAAGCACCGTACCTTCTTCTTACTAAGTTTTCTTAGCGTCCCACACGGATTTCAGCTTTTACACGCTTCTAACTTTTTCCTTAAAGCCGCTCGGGTTAGCCACACGGTTTTATCTGCGCAAAATTGAGCACACCGAGTGCGCCAAGACGACCACAAGAAACTGTACGGAGGAACTACGAAAGAACAAATAACGACGATACATTTTCGCACAGCTGTTCGGCAAACTTCACCGCCGTTGTGCTGCGCCGCGTCGCGCCGAGCGTGTCTGACCACGAACGCCGCGACTACTTACGTGTGTGTTTAACATCGCAATTTAAAATTGCCGGCGCCGCCTGCGGAACAAGATAGACTAGAAATTTCCATCATGACGCAAAATTCTTCCCCGTATAATATAACATATCTGCGTGTGCGTCTCTCTCTGTGTGTGTGAAGCGATATTCGCATCGAGAAAACCGTGCAAAACGAGTCCTTTAGCGATTCGGCTTATTATAGGATCGCGGTTGCGGTACGACGCGGGCGACGTGACTACCTCCGGAATATACGTCTCGATTTTCCGGATTTTCCTCACGGGCGTATCAGGACTGCCGTTACCGCTCTTTCCCGTTGCGAAAACTTGTCGCGCGTGTCTCTACCCGCGTCTCACGCAAAGTTTCTCGTTAAAGACAGGCCCGGGTTCGGTACGCGAATGAGCAACTTGTCGATAACCCCGACGCACTCGCGATTGCGATAGCGACTCCCGCATGAACTCCGACGCCGTCATGTTGCGTCAATATTTCCGTCCTCGTCGCATGAGCGAGCTGTTTACTTTGAAGCGCTTCCACCTTTGCCATCGGCTAACGGGAGATTGAACAAGTTTTCACTGGTTTCTCGTACGCGGCAGTTATCTGATGGTTCTGATAATTACATTTATATGAATGTGGAGGAATCGCATGACGGTCTTGAATTTCAGATTTATACTTACGTTGCATATCATTTCGCGGATTTCGATGATTTGCAATTCTAAGTTGAGTAAAAGTTGAATATAAGAGTAAAGCTTACATTTTGCTAATACTTTAATGTTTGATTTGCAAATTGCAGGGCGGAGTACGAAGCACCCTCGGCGCACATTACTGCCTTGTGTAACTTTCTCATTCAAACTATCGAGACGTATCGATGAGTTGTAAATGAACAAGCTGTCGATGCGCAGAATGTATTTGTAGAAAGTTCGAGGAATTTGTCGTATAATTTTTGAGCCCCACGATCGGTGTGCCGTAACGTTTGATCACAAGGAGAGAAGAATAATTCATGCGCGTTCAGCGCATTAAACGCGTAAGTACATGTTGATTTTGTAAAGATGTCGATGAAGCAAGCGATTTTGCATCCGCGTTATTAATTCATGGGAAAGTTTAAAATGCGCATGTGTTCGAGCCTCATTCCCACAGGCTACATTATTAGGTAAGCAACGTAATGTCGAAGCGACGAAGTTCCTCCAATAAAGCTTTAAACGCGACTCGCCAATCCATAAATTAACTTCCGCAATAACAGTTCGTCGTAAGCGCGAACCCATGTTATTATCGAATGAACTTTCCGACTTGGTCGTAGTCTGATGCGATTACTTCCTGTCCACGCGCGGTCACGGGGGCCCTGTATGAGTTCGGTATTAATTTCTGGCGTAAAAGTTACAACAGTTACAACTGTAAACTGCCTGATGCGCCGTTTCCGCGCAGCGCACACGGCAGCGTTGCCCGGCGGTAACGCCGGCGATGTAATTGCCCCGACCCGAAGCCGGCCGCGAAGAGTCGGCGATTCGAACGCGGTTTATTAGGTGGCTGTGCTCAATTATCGGCGATACGACAATAATTTGCCCTGGTCTGTGCGGGCCGAATACCCGAATCACGCCGCGTGGAATTGACTGAATGAATTCGCGCACACCACGCGCACCCAATCGATCCGCCAAAGGGCGCCGCGTAACATCGCTGATATTATTCGAGGACCAACATCGGCATAGACGGTTGTATACACCTGTGTACGGGCTTCCTTCATTAGCGGAAGTAAGCCGGAATTATGCGTGCTGGCGCAAATAGAGCGCAACGATCGCCGCGTCCGTTCTCTGATCGCCGATAATGGAATTAATTTAATGTAACGCAAAATTGTCGAAAGTAACGGGCACATTTAAGCGGCATCGATTAAACCGATAGCAGACGAGATTGCACGTTAACGCGCCGGTGCGTGCTTCAGCATTCGGATGTAGATTTTATCCGCATTATCCATGCGGATGATTGTGTAGCATGACTGATGCGACATCATAAATTCGTAAATAATTATAGACCGAGCATTCGACACCTGCAGTATTTATTATATCGACTCGTCTTTATCGTATTAATAGCATTCAAATGAATAACAGTCGCGTGATTGTCAAATTAGCACATTATCTTGAACCTAGCTGGAATAATGTAGCAATTTGTTATTTAATTACTTTGAACGCGGTAAACTTTGGAAGAGAATCGACGTTTCTATAAAAACTGATTTTTTTTTCATGAAAAGTTTTCTCTCGACAATGTGGATGATTCAAAACAATCTGAACAATCTGATGACATACCAGGACGAGGACAATAATCAAGTTAGAAAGTGCACGTCCTGTGCTACAGCTCCAGGCTATTACGCCAATCCCCATTTCTCTACATCATACTTCACGATACTAAAGCTCAGACTTCACGCGCAACGGACGTTTCATGACATAGCTTGAATTCAATGGATGCACGAAATTATTTCAATGCAAAAGGAGATATTAATGCTGCTTCTATTAATTATATCGCGCGCATTCACCATTCAAGTAACATGTTTCATTCAGACAGTCATATGCAAACGAAAAGTAATTATCAAAATTGTTCCTATGATACATCAACAAGTAAATCATTTAGACAAATAATTATGACGTTCTTAATTAAATTAATACGCACGTCTAAAATAAAATTAAAAATTTGTAATAATTATACAAAAATTAAAGTAACTTAAAAGATATATTAATTATAACATTGTAGTTGATAAAACTAAAAAATTCTTGCCTCAAAAAATTATTTAGTTATTATTTTATTCTGAATAAAAAATTGTTATTGCAACAAGTAAAATCATGGTAACACAAAAAAACATGGATTACAAAAAATGTTAATTTATTTAAAAAGATTTAACGCGTATAAAAGCGCACTGCGCAAATATTTCGACAGAAGCAACATAAGAAGTACGGTTTATGTTTATGCACGCGAACAACAACGAAAAATAGAAATTAACTGGACAATTTATCCACCTTGTACAAAACTTTTTAAGCGATACGTAGCACCGAAATTTTAACACATTTCCAACTTTTATCACCAGATTCCGCAGCGTTCTAAAAATAAAAATTTATGATTCAAAAACTTTGTATTCTTCGAGTATCTTGAATAAATAAAAAACTTTCTCGGATCATAGACAGTCACGCAGCAATAAAAAGAAAATTGAAAATATAATCATTGCTTGAGGAAATAAATCATGAAATAGTATTAATCAAGATTTAATCTACGGCTGGATGCAATCAAGCGTGACTTTAGTAATTTTTACAGAAAGCCGGTAATACATTCCTGATTGTAAGCAGGCAAAAATGCGCGCCGCAGCGCAAACCAACACTCGCGCGTTCCACGCGGAAAAATACATTTCCATAAATTCTCGAACTCAAACTCTGAAATTTCCCTTTCTCCCTGACATTCCGCTATTCGTACGGTATACCGCGCTGATCGTTTTCTGCATTTTACATCGAATGCATTTGCAGTCAACAGTGGAAACGGCGGGAATCGATCTTGCGCGTACGCCATGGGACGACAGTCGAATACTTTTGGAATAAGAAGAAATTCACTTGCACAGTTCGCTAAACCGAGCCCGCCGATTCATCGTAAGTACCCGGGATCGTCGATATACACGTACTTTCCGTATCTCGCCTCCTTCGTCACTGGACTTAAGAAATCCCTGCGGATTTCATTGAAAATTTACGATTAATGCAAAAAGAACAAATGCATTATGCGTTCCACGTGTATGAAGCAAACCCAAATGAATACGGCGGAATATGAAAACATGTTGTGAAAGATACGAAAAGCATTCCACTCAAGCATACATTCAGATTCGCATACAGAAGACTAAGATATTTCGCGTTAGTCGCTTCTGAATTCTTAAAATAAATAAATTTTATATGCAAACAATTTCTTTAAATATTCAAATTAGTTTTCCACAAAACTATTTGAGATATGTAGAAAGCATTCAATTGGAAACATTTTCAAAGAGAAACACAATACAAAATGCAACAAATAAACAATTTCTCTATTGAACGTCAAACTATAAAAAAATACCATTAAAAATTTGTGTATTTTTGCATGATAAAACATTTTGCCGTTTTAGAATTCACGCATTGGCGGAGGTGGCCGCCATTGAAAGTGACGAATCTCTGCCCGTACTTTTTGCTCTTCACCGCACATTTTTTTCCTCGATTTTCCTGTAGTCCATGTCGGTGAACGGCGAAATAAAAGTTTCCAAGCGAGGGAAACCGTTCATGTGCCGCGGATAGCGCTTTTCGCGCTTCAAGCTAACGGAAAGAGCGCCGATAAAGTTTCGAGGTATTCCGAAATTTTCTTCACCATCGACGCGAATAGCGACAGCGACATCGCGTGGAAAGAGAGTCTCCTTTGAACTAAAAAGTATCGAAGCTTTCCCAAAGACGGATAACGGAGACGGAACTCAATATACAAGAGTGGAACTTTTCATTTCATTTCTCTTGCTATCTTTTTCTATTAAATCTTGCAATCCAAGCTGGCAATAACACTGTCATTGAAATACGAATAAATCGTTAAATAAACGAACAATTATACTTACCGTCACAGACGGAGCTAATAAATCACGTAAAAATTCTATTCTTGCAGTTCAAAGAGATATGAAAGAATATAAAGCTTCAAATATCTTTAAATTTATCGACAAGCCAGAAAGGAAGACATCTTCTCTATAAAAGAGTATTATAAAAATGGGAGAAAAGCTCAGTAGTTTCCAGTAAGAAGATTGTGGATATTACTGAAAATTACTGAATTTCTCTTTATATGCACGCGCGCAGATATTAAGGGCTCTTCGTGCAAATGCAAAGGTACTTAACAGGAACTAGCCTGTGGTTGTTACTGCGCGCGTGGCGCAACAGCGAATTCGATGACCGGTGGACAGTCGCATGCAAATTGTCGCGGCACGAAATGACAAATTAACGGCGTCGGCCCATTCATACGGACACTGATTAATTGCCATTTACTTGCAAATTTCCAGGGTGCGCGCGTTTACACGTCGCACGGCTAACTCACGGCCCTATCCTACCCCTCGGCGACGTTCAATGCCAAAATGTAACCGTGCATCGCTACGTTACGTTCGCATAGCGTGCAATTTATGTTTTCATTGCGAATAATGTTATAATTGTGCTGCGACTGTATTATACTCTGACGACCGAGGGAGAGCGAGAAAATGTAAAATCTACATGCTTTTTTTGGCAAGAGTGGATTAGACGTAAACGAGGAAGCCGACAGGTTGTCACGAGCGCACGAGCTTTTATAGAGTCTCTTATCCGCGCAGCGCGCATTTACAACTTCAGAAAATGCATTGTCGCTCTCTCGATTACTCGCGAGCGTACAACGACGTGTCTAGAAGATCCGAAGATTTGAGTTTCGCACTTGTGACACAAACGCTTATTAGATACGGTACACAATAAAGCACTATCGACACTACACGTCTCGCTACCCTTTACTATTCTATGTTTATGTTGCCATCCACGGGCGTCACGTTTACGACATCGTAGGAAAGTACCTGCCTATCATAGAGGAACCACCTAAGCATCAACCTTGGCGAGGTTCCGCAGTACCCCGGGCGGGAACTACTCGCGCGCGCGTGTAAGTGTAAGTCTATTAGATGGTTCGACGATCTAGGAACACGATCCAACGGCGTACGGAAGTTCGCCGAAAGTTCTCTGACATCGGCAAAACTTTCGCCGCGACAAAGCCGTGCGCCCCTACGAGTCTCGGCGCATTCATGTAGCAGCGCCGACAGCGCCAGCGCTGAGCTTGTTTGCCGAAGTGGTAATAAAATATCGCAGCCGCGCTTCGCTCGCGGTAAAATCGGAGTCGCGGTACCGTTAAAAATTATTGCCTCGCCGTGCTGCAGCGATCGACTTCATAGGGGATTTAATCTCGTCCGACCGTTGTTATGCTCCACCTACGCGGATGGTTGTATCCACCGGAAAAACGTCGCGCATCGAGACATGAATAAAGACGAAGCTGCCGCGATCGGAGTAATGTTTATTTTGTTCGCGCGTCGTTTGATTACTTTTTTCCAATATAAATTGGTTTTTTTTTTTCAACCAAGATATCATCAGGTGTTACTGTTAGCTTTCGGCAATTTATGCATTTTGTCGCATATGTTGTTAAAAATATTGCAAAAAATTATTCTGAATAATTTTTACCACATGCGCTACCTTTAGATAACATAATGTCCACTAGCAATAAAAAGAAGTTGTAAGGCAACTAATTGTTGAAACAAACGAGTTGCTTTCACATGAATCTCTTTCAAAATTATAATATCTTATTCTGGAAATTTTCTGCAATTTGGAAAAGACGGTAACAAAATTCTGCACCAGATGAAGGATAATAACATTTCTTCTTTTGATATTCTTTCTTCCTCATTAGCATTCTTGACACGAACTTCCTAGTTGACTTCGTTTTTTCTGCTTTCTCTTTTCAGTTTCTCTCTCTACTCGTAACTCGTCTCTATGAGCCAATTAAAAAGGCAATGTCCCATCTCCTTGAGACTGCACATTTCACTTCATTCGCAAGAATACATTCAAACGAGAAACAATGATAAAAGTTACGTAAATAATATGTGTGTGCGCGCGCGCGTGTGTGTGTGTGTATGTGTGTGTTGGCTAAGCTTGTAAATCTAATTAATAATAATATTCTTTTTATCCATAGCTGCGTATTTATCATCATTTCTCCATCACTTTTCTATGTGTTTCTAGTCTGCAACTTATGTACATGAATCCGTTCAAAGATATTTTGATTAAGTCAATAAATTTGATTCATATAGAGTAAGCAAAACTTACAAATTTTTATTTTATTTGTTTAGAAAAATTTTAATATAATGTTTAACTTTATAGATTAATAACTATGAACTCTCTAACACAGTGAAGTGTGAGATTATTTTTGACTTGGAAAATAATGTTGATGTTACTCCCGATAAAAAAGCATAGCCCTCAATCAAATCGATTTTTCAGCTTTAAATGCCTCTTTTTATCTCTTTCTCTCTCTCCCTCTTTCTCTCTCTCTCTCTCTCTCTCTCTCTCGCATATAAACGCGCTCCTCAGATCTCGAACACGACGGACGATTCGGTGAAATCCCATTCTGAACCGAATGCCTCGATTAAACGAGAGGTAATCAAATAAACGGGATTTGAACGTCGTCGTCAATCCTCTTGCGTACACCCAAAGAACGATCAATGGCGAAAAACTATTCGATCTGTTTGAACTGCAAAGAGTCTAAATGTCTGTGCGTATCAGTTTGTTAGAGATTGGTGTGAATTGGCGAATTAACTGAAATTAACAGGATTGCAATTTTCCTGGTGTATCTGAAAAGTCGGGAGTGTAAAGAAAGTCTGCAATTAGACATTAATTAAGGAAAGACGGTTATCCGCGTATTCCGCTTTGTGGCATCAAACAGTGAAATGGTGAATAACATGATAATTTGATTATCCGGTTATTCGACGAACAATAGGATAACTGCGGGTAGTTGGTGCTGTTACTAGCACAAAGGATCAAATAATAGAAGGCAAGTGCATGCTATGGATTCTAGAAACGCATAACTTATTCTGAGAATTCATAATAGTGAATATCAATTTCCGCTCAAAGGAATTAATCCGTGTGTGCCATAGTATAGTAACACACACGCGCGCGCACACACACTCTGATCGGATTTTTAAAATCTGCATTCTTAATATAAATATTTTTTTAAATATAAATACTTTAATAATTATTTTAAGGACCTTCAAATATTCGTGATAACACGAACAATGACAATGACAAATTTCATTATACGTTCTAAAATAATCGACGGTACGCAGTTGTACCACAATGTTTTCTACAGTTTCGAACCAGTTTCGAACAGGAAAATTACATTAGTGCACAACGAAAAAGGAACAACGTGGACCATGGAAAAAAATAGTATAGAAAGGTTAACTAGATTTGGCAGCTGCCGCGCTCAAACGTAATATGATAAAGTGTTTATTGCTACGGTGACAGTCGCCGTTCAGTTCCTGCAGCCCTAGTGCGCTTTAAATTCCTGCTGGAGCATAGAACTTGAACGCTACAGAATCATTAGTTTACGAAACCCGATAATAGAGATTAATCGTGGATAATACCGGTAAATAGATATATACAAACGTACACACAAATAGACACACACATACATAGTCGTTAACAATTATTTTACAAAGTAAATTCGTGAACCCACTCTTGTGTATTGTAAAATTTCTAACTATTTTTAATATACTTTCATATAATTAAAATATTCAGTAATATAAAAAATCGGTAGAGAGTATTTATCGAAAATATTAAATTACTATGTATATGTGACTTCGTTTTCATTTATTGTATATTTTGTATAATTGAAATTAGTAAATTAATGCAAACCGATGTAATATCACTTGCTTTAATTGTATTCTTTATATATACAAATTTTAATACGAGCAAGTATCTGTTACGTATTTGCAAATTAATATAATTTCACAACGTATTCCTCGTACCTCAATTGAAACTTCTCATATTTACGCTTACGTCCATCAATATTCTTGTGGATGAAAGCGAGAGAGAAAACCAAATAAAGAATATTTGAATACGAAGAATAATTACACTCTTACCAAGTGGAGATAATTACTGACCCTTCTAGTGTCTCTCGGAGATTTTTCTGCAACAAAGAACCCCGACTACCACTCACTCATCTCCCTCCCTTCCTTTAGAGATTTGCTCTGCTCATGCTGTATTTTGCATCAACCAGCTAACATAGCGGTTCTTACGAAGAATGACGTTATATGGAGGAAACCAGTCGGGCATTAATGCGAAATCACCCAGAAAATCAATTACCGCCCGATGGATTATTTCGATAAATGGCAAAGGATTCTTATCAAGTAACGTTCACGATCGCAGCTCGTTAAAGGAAACAGCACGATCTTTATAGCATCGCATTTGCATCGAGAATGCTCATTTAAAAAGTTTGCGCAACTCATGATGGTTTTTGTACGCTTTTTTAATCAACCAACTTACTTCATGGGACTTTTGTCTTTTTAATATAAAAAATGTAACTATTGATTTCTGTATTCTAACGATACGGAAAATTAAACTTATCAAAATTGTAATAATTTGTCAATGTGCAAAAGCAATACAGAAAATTATTGAGAAATTTAATTATATGTATTATCAAATTATAATGCGATTATGTTAACGGGTTAACTGTTATGTATAAAATGACTCTCGTAATTAATATCGCATTAATATGTGACATTCATCGAGCATAATATGAGAGGAGAATGTGGCATTAAATAATTGAATCGAATACAACATAAATCTATGATAGTATACTAGTAATAATTAGTCAAATAAATGCTACATTATAATATATGTATATAGCGAACGTGTATTAAATTATGAATTAGAAATTTTGTCTATTAAATGTGCATATTAATTTGTATTCTAACTCACGACCGGATGAAATATATTCAACTGGGAGAATTTTGTTCCTTAACTTTGTAATTACTTCTTAAACCGTTTCAATCGCCGCACTTTGTGTCGCCCCTTAAGTGGCGTCTCGGTAGCTTACCCGAGATTATATTTTATTTCCGGTACGTGACTTCTTACGCCTGGCACCATACTTTCATGTACCAACGCTTCGCGTATATCCATCCTGGGTAATAATACAGTGCCGCTTCCATTACGTAAGGTAGAATTATATTAAAGTTAAGAAAAAATATTATATTTTACACAGCGTGTTCAAAAAATTTCGGATGAATTTAATTGTGGTGAAATTGGTGTATGAATGTAATTGGTGTGCAAATGTAATTGGTGTGTGCCTTTGGGTAAAATGTATTCATTTCCTAAATAAATAAAAATTCAATCAAAACGTATCGCGTAGTAGACAAATGAACGTAGCATCTACTACGAATGTATGCATTGCGATAAAATTTGCGCTGTGTTTTAACAGAATTTTGCATCATATTCCATATTCAACGTTGTCTCGGGAAAAAAATATAAATATCAGTTTCGCAAATATTATTTAACAAAATGTATGTTTATGTTATTTACATATTTTGCCCGTAAAAAATAATGCAATGTAATTTTACTCTTATTTAACTCATCATAATGAAAGGTAATTCTTTGTCTCCACCGTATCTAAAGTATGACACTTTAATGCTGGAGCTCAACTTTATTCACTTAGTCCTTTGATATCATTAAAGTGAGAGTTATGATCTCGTTGTAAAAAGAAATATTGACAAAGATATGACAATTATGCTTGCAAGATCTTAATAAAATTCCACAAAATACTTTAGGTATCTGTAACTTTGTACTTTTCTCTCAACATCATCTCTTTATTACATTATCGCTTATTTTCTTTTAAATAGTATCATTAGGTGATAAGACTTATAATATTCACGTTAATGAGAAAAATTGTGCGAGTCTTGGTGAGAAAGTATATCGCAGATGGAGTCTGCGCTCGGAAAAACGTTAATAGGACAGGGCGTATCCACTTGATCCCCCCAGGATCAACGGTTTCCATTCTTTAACGCCAGAGTGTACTTTAGTGCGTCCTAATCCTGACTTTAAGCTTGATGATGCAAGAGGTTGAAAGACAATGCAGAGAAAGAGAGAGAAAAATATAGAAAGATAAAAAACTAGGAACGAACAGAAGAATGACAGATTTAGAGAAGTAAAGAAGGTTACAAACACACTCACACACTCACTTACTCTCACACACACACACACACACACACACACACACACATGAGGTCACGTGGTGCACAAAGGTGCAATATTGAAGATTATAAAATTGCAACAAAAATATAAAAAAATAAAAGGAAAGAGAAAGAGAAAAATAGTAACAGTATTTTAAATCATTTCTAATATTATATAATACATTTTGAAACATGTTATATCGTTACGTGTGCGATTTAAATACATATTTGGGTTTTGAATAGAAACAATATTTATTCAAACAATAGATTTAATATGAATATGAATGTTATATATGTTAAAATAATTTTTGTACGTATAGTATATTCTATTTTCCACTACCACTAATATCATTGATTTTCATGCTGAAATCCGATATTGCACGATTTCAACAAAAGGATAAAAGTACAAAGACGAGAATGAAAAAAGGTATATGTCGAACATCACAGAATGTGCATCACGAAAATATGGCTCTCTAAAATCACTGGTTCAACGGTAATAAAAAGTAAACAAATTATTAAAAAAAAATTATTGGATTATATTAGAATTTCCGAATTTTGTTAACTGAATATTGATAAATCAAGTTTGAAAGCATCTCGCGCTCGCATTAGTGTGTGTATGATTTTATAAAAAAATAAATTCCAATTTAACGAATAATAATGCGTATATGAAAAGGAAAGAAAAGAGAAACAAAAAAGAAGATAAGAAAATAGATGGCAGAAAGAGAGAGCCCGAATTGTCGGATTGTAACCCGTTACCACACGGCTGGACCATACAAAGAGTGTAATATAATGTCGGCTAGAATACGTGGCGGGTAATAAGGATGGCACGACTGCACCCGTTATTTCTAATATCGTATCCTACTATTCTCATCATATATTTTTTTATCTTTTTCTTCACTCTCATATCCTCTCCGGGATATTTCTGCGGAGAGGAAAACAGAAGTGGTCATTCGCTCGGAACAATTTTGAATTTAAAAACGAAGAGGAAGATCAAATTAATTTGCGGAGGATTTATAGAGTCAATAATAGAAGGAAGGAGACGACAGGGAAAAACAGAGTTCTTTGATTTTCTCGTCAGTAATGCGAATATCTCATGCCTCTTTTAATATACTAAATCCTTAATTGTGCTTAGTCAGAGTGTCAGATCGATAAAAAGAATGGGAGAAGGCAAGAGGGATTTAGATTGCGCAGACCGGCCGATTCTCTTTGAAAAATTCAAGCGATAACAAGCCGGGCATCGTTGACATTTTAACCGGATTTCAATTTCAAATTTCCTTCGCCTCGGGTGTCTCCGGTTCCGCTGGTCGAATCAATCTACGTAATATCTGCTTTAATCTACCTCGCGCGTATTCCTCCCCGTGTAACTCGCGCGCACGTCGGGGGGTTGCTTCGGATTTTATTTTCCCGTTTCGACATGCTTTGTTAAAATTCTGATTAAACCATGTCCGACCTGTCAGTAGAATTTTACTTTTTTTCTATTTAATTTTTCTTCTTGCGCGAGCGCAGAGCATTACCCTCGAATCTAATGGTTCGCGTTTAAAGCCGCGATCGACAAAGCGGCAAGCCCGGAGCAAGTTTTGTAAAATAGTAAATACACTACCTAATCTTTATCGCACAGACCGCACAGACTAAATTTTAATTAAGAATTGTAATTATCTCTACGTAATGCTGTTAAATTAAAACAGTGTGTAAAGCTTACAAAGAAAACATCGCGCCATAGATAAAGCCACATACAATATAATATAATCTTATAATTAAATACTTTGTGAGTTACGGCTTTAAGTATTCCGAGTTAATTTTTACGACTGCTACTTTAAGAAATACAACTGCAATGAAGTTTTCCTGAATACTGTTTTCGGGCACTTAAAACTTTCGCAGCCAGTTTTGATTTATCTGTTGCTAAGGACAGATTCTCTTGCTTTCGGGCAAGTTTTCGTGAAAATAGATAAACCGGATTCTCTCTCTCTCTCTCTCTCTCTCTCTCTCTCTCTCTCTCTCTCTCTCTCTCTCTTTTCTTGCTGATATATAGTGACCTTTCGAGCCATACATTATGTTGGCTGCTTTGGCGCTATCGACATGTGTCTCCGAGCAGAATGTCCCGCGTTTGATTGGAAATTCCGTTCATACCAAATCTCGTAATAATCATGTTGAAATGTATGTAAACATTTCACTTTGAATATTTTTCTCGTCATTTTTACATTGTTTTCTATGTCACTGGTGTATCATGAAAATAATATGCATATGAAAACAAACAAAATAAAAATAATGTGGATTCTCTCGGTTTGACTCGAATACATGTTTAAAAACTGCGTCCGCCTCGCAGCAAATATCTGTCTTTACAAAATTTATTACAAACATGTATTCAACGGTATGAATCACTCGAGCGTTGCAACGTAAGCAGGAAATACGCAGATAAAGCACTTCTCTTTGCAGCAAGTCGCGGAAACTTCGTTTTGGGCCAATAAGAATGGATACCCAAGTACGAAGATGCTTTGGAAAGGTTGCGTATGAAAAGCTGGGAAAACGAAAACGGGCGCGGTATATGCGGAGCAAGGGAGGGGGGTTCGGTGGAGACGACTAAAAGGAAGAAAATGGAGATAGAAGCAGGAAAATTAGCATGAAAGTGGAGAAGTACCGTATGTAACCGACTTTATGCTCATGCCCGAATAGTCCGCGAAAGAAAGCCTAGGATTGCGAAAAATTCTTTGAGAAAAGACGAGCGTCGAGCCGAAAATATGAGCCGGTTTGGAAAATACCAGGAAGAAATAGAATGCACACGCGAAAAAGAGACGATGTTCGTGGGGTCAGGACAACTGTAAACTGATATTAGATGTCGCACACATCGCCTTCAAATTCGATTTAATTTTATGTATCGTGTGTCGTCGTGTATTGGTATGTCATGTGACACGTATACTTCGATCAAGTTACGTAACATGCATTAACTTCCAATGTTACTCCAGTTACATGCATAATAAATCGATCTTCCACTACTGTCGCCAAGTTTTGCACCTATCACGAAGTTAGAGGCTCCCGACTTCAAGAATATGTCATAGATCGCACGAACTGACGGCCATCGGAAATTGCAGCCAATCCGATAATTTTCGTTGGCAGTTAGCATAGTGTAGAAAGTCATGAGATAAAAACGAGCGAGGGGAAAAAAACGGAAACGCGGAAAGGGCGGGCTAAGTAAAGATCTCGCCGGAGAAAAGGAGAGGGAATTTTATTAAAATATTTAAGTGGCGAATTGCATTAGGGAAATGACGACACTATTGTTCACCCGAAATCTCATTATAACCGAAAACTCTCGGTGCGCGTCAAAACCTCCGCGTGCAAACTTTTCTGCGAACGTCGGAAAGAACGTAAGTTGCATGTAAGCGGCGATAAAAAAAATTGAGGTTACTACGTCAAGATTTCGTCGAGAAAACTGCATACTTTACGATCATACTGCAGATCCTTAATGTGCTTTTCGTGTTCCTCGTCAAACGAATTTTTTAATCTCTCTAGCTTCAACGATGAAAGATAACTTCGGATAACGTGCGAATCAAAATTATGAACAATACATTTTATTATTGCGCGTATTCAATATTTGCGTTTAAACACATTCGAGTAAATAGAGTTGTTAAAATTATCGTACTTTTTACGTTCTGACACAGTAAAATAATATCGTTTACTTTAATGTAATTGCGTCGCGACATACGGGCAATAGCAACCGAGTAAATACGTTTGTAACTCTAGAACGCAGTGGATGTTAGGTATCTGCTATTAACCTTTCCATCTCTGACAGAAGCACTACCGCTTGCATTACGATACCCTATACAGTATTTCGATACACGAGACTGCAGGCCGCGATGGAGGGATAAACGGCCACGACAAAGGGCGTCGGTGTTATCTCGGCAAGGTATGCTTCAAATCGCCAAAACTTGATAGTGGCGATCGCATGACGAACTTTGGTGTGCACAATATATACTGATCCACCTCTCTGAATAATTCTGAATCCAATCGGACGAATTTACCTCGCGATGCAAAGCACACTTCGCCAACGTGCTGGATTGCGTACCGGAGCACGCACACAGCACACATCTGTACCGCGCTATGCGCCTATTGCTGGCGGACAGACAGTGTCCGCATATTTCATGGTCCGCATGCCATATAACGAATGTTCGTCGCATTGTGATTTATGCTTTGTTCGAGGGATACCGGTATGCGTCATGAGCCGCGCCCGAAGGATTACGTACTTCGGTTCTTGATTATCAGCGTGTCTTTTCGATCCGCGCGCGCGCAACACATCAAGCAAATTTCGATTTACGGACTTGATAATGTGTTTGTCGGAGAAGAACAGTAATTGGAGAACAGTGAATAGGCAATAATAACTTGGTATTAATTGCCCGGAAGTATAAATGAGATCGTGAATGGAACTCTGCAATAAAGCTGCGGTGCGCTGAATAGTAACAAAGAGATAAAACACAAATTAACAACCATTCTATAATAGCACATAATTGAAGTAGTCATCCTGATTAGTACGTTTTACATGTTCGGAATACGATGAAAGAAAATAAATATTACAAATACATGTATAGCAGTGTGGCGGTAATTTAAAAAAAGCTGAGAGAAAGAGAATTGAAAATTCCAGTATATTACTGATTGACGTAGAAAATGTAAATTTTATACAATATTAATTTAAATAATATTTAATGATTTAATATAAAATCTTTTAGCAACAAATAAAAATTACGATTTAATCACGAGAATTCAGGTCTTTCAAATTCAATGTACAAATCCGTCGGCTTAAATGTGACAAAGTGAATCAGTATAGAATCTTTTCTTGCTTAGAAAAGAGAATAAAATTCGCTCGGTTGAAATAACGAAGGGAATCTTTTGATATATAACGTTACTTCGACGGATCTTGTTACTGCCTGCGGCTTATGATCTTGTTATCCCAAAATATCCAGCATTTGCACGTACGAGGGACATACATAAAGGCAAAAGCGATTGCAGGCTGAGCTACGAGCCGAGCAAGTCGAGATAAGAAGTGGACGATTTATTAAATCATTTCCCCGCTTTCGAGATCAATTTCACTTCGTTATCTGTAATATATATGTAACGTGAATTTTATATATTTGATGAAACGATAATAACATCCACGCGGAAAATGGTTCCAATGTTTCACTATATTCAATGTTTGTGAAAGATTATGTTACATATAGTGAAAAATTGTGTTGTTAAATTTAACAATATGTCTCTACATAATTAAATCCGTAAATATCATAATACTAATAATTAAAGTTTTAATTATTAAAAAAAAATTTGTAAAATATAAAAATTATACTAAAAATTATATTAAAAAGTTATGTACATCTAAAACACAATGGTGTCGTTTTAAATCAAATTCCAGTGAAAAATTTTCCATTATAATTTCATTATTTATTTGGAATAACGTAAAAAAGCTTGCAAATACAAATAATAAAATTTATAAGTAATGAAATAAATAAATTATTAGATTAAATATATAAAAATAATATTTAAAAATATACAACAAAATATAAAGTTAAAATGCAATTGTTTGCAATTAAAATGTAGCTGTTACGTTTTCATGCAGTAATTATCGATAAACTATTAAAAATGTTAAACGTATTTTTCTACGAATTCAATATTTCTATTATTGAGATTGACGCAGCTTCAACGATCCCATTTCGATCATGTTTAGGAAAAATTTGAAAGACCTACGACACACTATATCGTCTCACACTATATCCCGAAGCGTACGCGGGAATCGTGGTAAACTCCTGGAGGTAATTTTCCTTGAGTTGACCGAGTTCAAGCACGTACGGCTGCATACAATCGTACATGTCCACTACGGGGACACATATCAGTCCTCCACGTAAACATCCATAGAATGACCAATACTAGCAGTCCATTCGTGGATGACCACTAACGGAGATCTCATCTCGCGAATAGAATTTGCCGCAAATTTGCTAGGATTTTCAATTATTTAATTCGCTTTTGAATTACAATTCGCGCTTTTACCTTTACACAGGATTATGTTCCTATAAGCTGTCGTAATTTTTGCAAAAGAAAATAATTAAAAAAGTAGAATTTAATTCCAAGGAAAAATAATAGAAATTTACAATATGCAGGAAGAAAGATAAAAACAACCAACTTGGCTAACTACGGTTCTAACTATAATAATTTCTTCTAGTTGTTTTACTCTTAAATGTAAACATTAAACGCAGCAGACTAATTCTCAAAGAAAATAGTAGCAGTTTATAAAATGTTGAAACTTTAAAATAATACTACAACAAAATTTACACGAAGTCTAAAATCAATGTACATTCTGTAATATATATATGTTAAAATATCACATTTATTGTTTATAAAATTAAAATTAAACACAGAATACGTGTTAATTTTATCATATAATTTTGCAATCATATTAACGGCAGAAATGAGAGAACGTTGGTATATTAAAGAGGATGAACCGATACAACAAAGAATTTGGACGACAATAAAGGAACTCCGAATTTTCAACGTCTCGAAATATCTAAGAGTTCTTGCGAACTGCTTTCATGTAATTGAATTTCGTACGTGCTCGTGACATTACGGATTAATCCTTTTATTTTGTGTATTCGTGCTGAGAATCACAGAATGGAGGCGCCATAATGGAGGCATTTAAATTGCAACGAGACTTGGTACAAATTATTTTTATAATCTAAACAAATCTACAAATAGTGGTAAATTTTGAAAAAAAATCACAAAAAGTAAGTTAAAAAAGTATACCAATCATACATCAATTTTTTTTAATTTTTAACAAAATAATATTCAAAAATATAGAAAATATTACAAAGCTAAAAATGTTTCAAAAAAATTGCAACAAAAAATAGTAGAAAAAGTTATTGATTATTCTATCCTCTCCAATCGCATCACAAGTTCCTGTTCACATAAAAACATATTGATAATGAAAAAAAAATATCAAAATGCATCATGCAGAATAACAATGCTCGGGCAACTCATCTATTTCGTTTTTACGAATTTCAAAACTTAATCAGTCGCATGCAGAAAGTTCCCACAAAATTCAACGGCCGCACTCTTTCTTCAGCTATCTCCTTGAATATCACCTTATCGTCCTTCAAATAATCCCGACAATCTTTCAAACTTTTTATCGCGATTCTTTCTCAGTGACACCGACAAATCGCCAGACATCTCTTCAGCCGGAATAAAATCCTGGCGCGATTTTGAAGTCTTTGACAAGGACTCCTCGTACTATGGTGCTTCAAGATCTAGGAGTCGCTAAAATAAAAATAGAATGGCCGTGAAGCATGGTGCCAGAGTTCAACAGAGGAAAACGACGCAGACTCTCGTTAGTCTTCGTTCGATCCGCCAAGACTAACGGAAAATATTTGAATATGCTGAGCTCTTATCGTCAAGTTTTCTGCATCGAGGCGTACCGCACGGAGGCTACGAAGGTGCCGAGGCAAAAGCAGACAAATTTATGACGAGCGATTTGCCCGGAGAAAGTTCCCCGTCTCTTGGCACGGCTATTCAGCTCGACCTTAATGGACGCGTTTTGAAGTAAACGAGCAAACAAACCCAAGAATGCATTTGTTCTCGCGAGCATCGCTGCTCGCCTTAAACCGACGACAATCGCGAGCGTCCAACGAGAACGCGTCGCTATAAATTTTCACGAAGGAGACGCAAGAAATGAAGATGCAGCGGGATTATGTGAAGACTCCGTAAGACGCTGCAGGACGTTACATGAGTTTATAAGATTCGGCGGAGTGTTCGTAACAATAGGAAAATAAGCTCCACGGAATTTCAGTGACATTGTAACAAGCTCGTGAGAAGTTTACGTAACTATGCAATGATTTAACTGTGCAAATTTGAGATGTAGAATACAAATAGATTCAGAGAGAACGCGTGCAACTCACTATCGAAATTCAAAAATATATACTCAAAAAATTTTTTAGATACCAAAAGTGTAATCGTTAAGTGCATCTTTGATATGTAATGAACACATAATGAAACACTTTAGCTCTATTATTTTCTTGTTCACATCTCTTGTTCACAATCATTTAACCTGACATCAAACTCTCATGCATTTCACGCGTTGTAATCTACGGATAAACATAGATTAGGTTAACCAGGAAATTGTGTCTGGCGTTGTAGACAGGTACTTCCTGCCTGAGCCTCGACGTCTCCCCTGATCTGTAATCGCATTGCCGACGTTTCCTATTAAGTTTATGGATTGTAACCTTCGTTTGATATCGACTTTATGTGAAATCCGTAGTATTTGGAACATTTCACTTTGCGAAATAGCTGGTAACCAATATTTTATTTACTTCATATACACTTCGCACTTTTTTCCCAGAGTTTTTACCATGAATCATATATTTCGAACTATATGTACGTGTCTGTGTCATTATATGCACCGCAATGTTCGTTTGATTAAATTTCATACCCACTGACGAAGCTCATCTCCTGTTTTTCGAGACGAGCACAAAATACTTGTTTACTTGCTGTACCGCTTTACAGAACTTCGCTTACTCTCCGGCAACGAGAGAGAGAGAGAGAGATCTCGAAGAGTAAATTGCGTTATACCTCGAGCCGCAGGCCTTATAAATACTTACGGCACAAGTTTAAGTAGAAGTCTTCATTTTTGCTGTATTTTCTTTTGCTCTATCAACCTCCGTTTGTGCCAATATTCTATATCAAGATAAGATTGAGTTTTCATAGATACGAAAAATCGCGCCGATGAAAGACCACTGAAATATAACGCGCAATAATAATTAACGTGTAATTAAAATTAAAATAACTTTTAATTAAATTTAGCTTAATTGGATCACGTAGTATATTGTAAATATTAAATGCACTATTAATTATCGAATATATTTAATATCAATTACAATTATTGTAATATCTAAAATAGAAATTTATTTTAATTTTTCGTTGAATTTTTAATAATTTGTAAATTTGCGTATTTCAGTAAAGCATAGAAATTTAGTAATAAATTCTAACGCGTCACGTATGCAGCCAATCTCAGCAATTGAATCTCTACGTAATCTGAAAACTTCCGTAATCATCTGCATCTATATCTAGATACGTTAAAAGCCAAAGTGAATTGAGACCAAAGTTTCTCTTCATGTCGGACCATATTACCCAGCCTTACTACTCACCGGAATTAGCCGTGAACTAAAGGCATTCGCGCTGAATTTCTCTCGTCTTTCGCGCCATATCTTTTTATTCCTCAACAAACGTAACGACATTTTGCATCCTGCCTGTAGGCCAAACTGTTCAAATCTCGATGAATGTACGCTTGGCTGGTTGTTCCGTTGCGGGGTGGTACGCGCGGGATTATGGGGGCGGAATAGTTAATTAAGTTTCTGATGGTCACGGGGGAGAAGCGGCCACCCGGTGAATCATGCCAGGTAGTAGAGTCAAGGGGCGGTTGGAGGCGAGGTGAACGGTATACCGGTGGCTTCTGCCAATGTGTTCTGCAGCAGGGGGATATACGAGATACGTGCGGCTCGTAATTACGATCTGCCACCTTCGCCGCTATCGGGTTTAACCATTGGTAAATAAAATCGACGATAGAGACGCGGACATCGCATGTCAGCGCTTTATACATCTGCCACTTATTATACGGTTTTATCTCTCGTCACCATTTTTTCCGAGTACAATTACCAAGTCCGCGCAAAAATCGCGCCGAGCGTTTCCAGCGTGGTTAAGCAACCGAAATGCGCATTCGGTAGCAAACAAACAATCGTGTCAACAAATAAAAGTATTATCGCCACACGTGCAATTATAAAAATTCAAATTGTTTCATACTACAATAATACAGCATATTATTTCTATTATTGCATTGTTCTTCTTTTTAACATTTTGTAAAATAAATTAACAAATTCAAATTATCTACAATTGCCAATTACGCAGCAGAATTCTATGTTGTTTTTTTTTGTGTGGAAAGTAAAAAGTCGTAGTCCCTTGCTCAGAATCTGAAAAATGTAAAAAAAAAGTCAGTGCGGTTAAATTAAATCACGGATAGAATCGCGCCGATTGGCTCTGCAGATTTCATAGCTAAACCCCGTCTACTTCTTAAACCGAATTAGAAGACTGGGCCCATGAATAAATTCAACGCCAAGGCTCGTACGAATTTAACAGTCGTCGCCTCGAATAATCTTTAATGAGGGAGCTTTCCAGACCAACCAGCACGGCATTGAGGCGACAAGTTCTCATTATTATTCTATTAGTACGCGCTGAGACGGTGCTAAGCGAGTCCAATTAAGTGCAATCGAGTATGCGTCATGCGCATCGGTATACATTGAATTGAATGTTTTCGCGGAATATTATGCGGAAGTCTCAAGAATATGATCGATGCAAAACTTGGCGCGCTATATTGACGACACTAGAATGCTCCGATATTGGAACATTGTGCATACAGGACGTTTGTAATTCAGATGTCTCGAGTATTGCTATTGACATTCATATCAGATGTAGTCGAATATGTATGTACCATACTCTTCCGTATAATGAGAGTAGAAAATTACTCATAACTTTCAACACGGAAATATATATTTATACTTTGTATGCAGAGAAGATCTCATATATATACTCTCTGCATAGCAAACATAGAAAAATCACAAATGAAAGAGAAAAATAAACAAATTTCACGATTTAATTCAATTCACGTTAAACTATGAAAATATAACATAATTTCGCAATAATATAATATAATTGTTGCACTGCACAATTGTAAAACAAGATAAACTCGATTTGCCGAGGTCGCTAAAAGCACCATAACACGCACTCAGTGATATTACTGACGATATTAATGGCCACTCTAATTGCATTCGGCACACGTGATAAGCTGAAGATAAGAGTGTCCGATCAGTCGGAGACTAAATCAGATTATCCATATCTCAAGTATTTCCAGTAAGTCGTTCACATCCGTGGTAGCCCCTTTGAGCTTAAGTAGCCATAACTCAGCCTGCAGACCATATCAGTCGGCAATATCCCAGTAATAAATTAAATCAACGAAGATAATCCAGATGGAGTCTGCTCTATACCCATAGGGTTGCTCGAGAGCCGATATCATAATGGACCATGTAACACCACCTACGCTTGGTATAACCTTCTACCAACTCCGCTTCTCTGTTCCCAATTCGCCAATGTATATCTTAAACATGCGTATGTACATACCGTGAATGTGAACGACTTGGAGAGAAGCATCGACCGGAATTACTTCTGGAGATTGCGAGATGGAAAAAATCCCTTTGCTCGGCATCTGAAAAAAATCAACATCAACATAACGCAATCAAATATCGAACGTTCAATGTCAATGAGTAATATAGATAAAATAATACAATTTACATTCTTGCTCTTTTCCGTATAATTTTTTTATATTTATCGGCCGTTACTTCTCTCCGTGAGAAAAGTTGTAAGAATGTGTTCTTATATCTACATTTTGTGCGCCAAAAAATTTATTTTACAATGCAAGATGTACGTTTTTCATTTTGCTCGCATAATATCGCAATGACAGTTAGCTGCGTTAAGATTGTCATCATCTCGATGCATATCCCTTTGTATTGCTCTTCAAGTACAATGGCGAAATAACTCATCTCAGGTTTACGGAACATCCATTTGTCCCATATTCCAGAGTACACGTTTGTCTTACCGGTGCTACGGGCAAACGTTTACAAGCGCATTTCCATCGGTCTCAACACGAGGCATGTATGACACAAGTCAAATGCGTCTATATGTCAGGCGACCATTTTTCTTGATAAATCGATGCACTCGTGTCATCTCCGTTCACGAGAGATAAAGGAGATAGAGAACGCGACATCGACTGTTGAGAAGTGAAGGAGTCACGAAGTGCGCCGGCATGCGCTCAAGTTATGCATGAAAATGGTTCTGAAAAGATCGGGAAGAAAAGCAAAAGACCCAACGACGTGCAAAAAGCTTTCACGAGAACACGAAAAATTATTATGACTTCGAGAATTATGAATCTCATTGCATCTCTCTGATTTCACGGAATATATAGAAAAGAATAATTTATTGAGGATCAAACGTTAATTATGGTGTATTTCTGAGAATCGAGAACCTTGATGGAATTGTACGGCTTACATTTTGTAATCGAAACCGCTTTATAGCAAAAAGGGGGAGGGGAAAGAAAAAGAGAGCGACGCGGGAGAAAGTTTCTCGTACGAGGACGAATTAAAAACTTCTTGGACGAAAGCGGGGTCGGAGATCGAGACGAGGGAGCGAAGACCCTTTTTACGCGAAATGAAACGAGATCTATATACGGCGGATGGAGAGCGGTTTCGCGAAAAAGTTTTTATTGGACGTAGTAGCGAGATACGGTACGGTAGTTATCTCCGGGGTACGCTGCCTTACGCTGGCTACCTTAGCTCCCTGACACGGTAATCGACATTCTTTTATTTATGAAGTAGTAGAAAGTCCAAATGGTTTTACACGCGTACAAGATTTGATTTACTATATTTTTAATTCGTCGCAAACACAGCGCTCGCACACCGAGATACGATAGAAACGTGTGTAACGCGCAAACATTGAATATAGTTGTTCAAATGCATTCATCCCAGTAGAAGAAATTGGTACTTCGTGTATAAGCGATTGCATTCACCTTTCAATCGCAGCCGTCATTAAGACTGCTCTCAGTAAAATGAGCGATGCTCGTGAATGAGAAAAAGAATCGCGATACCAAATCCAATTTTTTTTTTCAAGACGTCGGCACGTAGTACTTCTAGTACGCGCTAGGAGAGGCTTTTGATATAAAGGTACAATGCATAAAGACTGGGTAGAAGAAAGAAGGCGTGCGCCATTAAAATCGCATTCATTTGTTGAAGTCTCTGGAAATCTCTTTCCTTCCACTAAAAGCACAGTTATCGGGAAGCGGCATTATGCACACATGTGCACACAGATATACAAAAAAAAAATCAATCGATTATTGAAGCCTTTGCAAACGTATTAGAGACTTTATCAAAACATCGGATTACCTTTAACATCGTGCTTGAATACACAATTAAAATAAGTTCTAAGAAAGTTCTTTCCGGAAGCGCTAATTAAAGACCACTTGCAGAATAGTGACAATTTTATACAGCGAAACTCACGCAGACATAACGGCTACGTTTTAAATTATGTTTGTTATCTCGCACGCCAAATAATTGACACTAACTAAACTACAACTGCACAGTAAGAATACGTTGAGTTACACAGCCATCAAAGTATACGCTTTACGCTCCCGGAAAGAAGTATAATAGGTCTCTTTGGGATGTCGTGCAATTTCCCGATAGTAATATAATACGTCCAGGATGATTTTCGACTTCTCCCATGATTCCTCTGGCAACGCGGAACAAAGGCGGGGTCCGTCGGTATTGTTTGATGAATTACAAGGGAATAGAAACCGAGGGACATCTCCCACCGGTAATGTAACTCTACGACGATGCGTTTGAAGTACTTCGTAAGCCGTAGACCAATTACTGTCGCATGCACTGTATCCCATGCAAATCCCTTTTTCAGTAATAATAATCTAACGACAATAGATACTGCGGCTGTATGTGTATGCTTCAGTCTATTGTTCCGATCTAGTGGAAGTTTAATCGAAGAACTTATTGTTAGCAGCAATTCTGTTCTGTTCGAGTATACGAGATAATCGAATGTAAATATATTTATTTGAATAATAAATGCACTCACTGCTGCATTATGATTGTGCTTGTTTACTTAATAATACAGTAAATAAACTTCACTACATCTTGAGATCGTGCAAACTTTCAATAATTTTTGTAACATAAATAATTAAGAACATTATTGTACAAGCTCGGCAACACTAAATGCGCTACCTTCGCTTTACATAATTTATATGTAAAGGATTATCATTTTCTGATGTTGTTTTTAGTTCAAAGTGCAGCGTAGCACAATGTTTCACGTTGCATTATGTTGTGTTAATTTTCGAGGTTAATGCGGTATAATATAATCCCACTTACTGGCTGCATTTAAGACGCGTGCTTGGCGTGGCAAGAAATAAATATTTTATACAGAGAGAGAGAGAGAGAGAGAGAGAGAGAGAGAGAGAGAGAGAGAGAGAAAAGAAGAGAAGAGAAGAGAAAGACAGAAAGCTTTTGCATTCAAATTAATCTAGTGCCTCTCAAAAGATTTTCATAATTACAAAATTTTTTAAAAATTTATCCATTCATTTGTGACCCTAATTAATTGCAGCTTTAATAATGTCGTTCGTTATAAATTTTCTACAATCGATTACTGAAATGTATACAATAATAAATTTATATAACGATTTTAATGATAAATTTAATATAATATTTTAATTAATGTTTTAATGTTTTTATTAATTAGACGTTCCTTTTTAATTTTGAAACAAATCGAGATCCTTATTATGAATGTATGAAATGTTCAAATCACAAGTTTAACGCTGAAATCTAAATGAAGTAAATTATTGTACATTAGTTACATAAAGCGTTAAACCGATACAATGCGTGTTTACAATTTCTAGAAATACAAACACACATCTATTTATCAAATATTCATCGCGCTACAAACAAGAACTCGGCGCAACGATAAACTGAAATATCCCGCTGGTAAATCGTTGCACGGCCATTTGCTAGGAAAACAATTTTTGTGTTCCAGCGTCCCACCGAAAATCTACAGCGCACGCCGGTCAGTAATTTTATTATGGTTCTAACACACGTTCTACTCTTGAACCGATGGTCCCCGGCAAATCCTGGCATTAACGTCGCGGAATAATCTTTTGAGCCATCCAGCACTTCCTGACCAACCGACTCTAATTTATCTGAGATTTACCTGACCGCGTACGTGGTCACTTTTTTTAATCCCGAACAAAACGTATGTGCTGACAACTCTCGTTAAATATTACATTAAAACTTTATTCAACAGAAAATTTTTTTTTTAATTTAACAAAATAATTTTAAAATAACAAATATATATTTTATACGCGAGTAAAAAATAAAAGCTATATTTAATTTATATTCGCTCTGTTCTGCGAAGAGAGAAATAACACGTGCTGTTATAACGAGATTTGTATTTCACGTATAAACACTTGCGCGCTCATTCTCAAACTGAGATTTATGTAAATAGCTAGCTCGACCGAAAATACCTGAACATCCGCACTTTCAGACAGGCTTGAAAATTCAGCACGCATTATTCAAATACCACGCGAAGGAGGGGCACTCAGGCGGACGAAGACGAAGAGGTGATCACGGCAAGTTAAGAGAAATTTGTCGGGAATGAGTCACGAAATAGCTGTCGGCTACAGTTACCGTCGCAATTTTCCCTGCGGCCGTGATAAAGTTTATCGAGCGTAATCGTGAAAGATTCATGAACGACTCGTTCGGCGGTCACCTGCTTATACTATGTACAAACATGACTTTCGATTTGCCGTCCGAAGCGGCGTGTCGACAACTCTGTTACGTTCGCATGCTTGTTCGGGAAATATTGCCACAGAGATGTTACCTCCAGTTGAGAGTCTGAATACCGCTGAATTCAGTTTTCAGGAACTTCATAATTTCTATTACCGCTCCGTGTCGAGCGAGGCGGCTTATCCCGTTACGCAAAAATTTCACGCATAAAAGTTTGCATAGTTGACGAAATCTCTTTCGCGTAGTTATCCTAGCGCACTTCCGGATGCACTTCCGGCGAACAGGAGAATTGTTATTCATACGATATAGAAAAGCGGTTCACGGTGGCGACGGCCCATGTATGTATATTCGCATCCGCACCTGGGTGCGGTTTTGTCTGTTGTGGAGAAAAAACGACGTGTACGAAGAAAAACTAGCGAAACGGAAGGCAAAGAAATTTTATTCGTTCCCGAAGCTACGCCAATCTCGATCGCAGCTCCTCGCAAGAGCGTGGCCGCCGTTCCTCGTGAATATATAAATTTCGTGTCTAGTGGAAATTGCGCCTCCGCTCCCGGAGTACCTTTCACCCATCTTTCTTGCTTCGGTATTTCGTCCTGAGCGTGACAAAAATGAATAAAGCGCACTTTGTGTCGTCGCGAACCGTTTCCAGCGTGTTCCAAGTGCACTGATTAAAATGACACGCCTCGTTAGGCCGTGTCAGTTTTTTCTCCACTCTGACCAGCATCTCCGTGGACGGAAACCAGATGATGGAAGAAGGGAAAAATGTCAAGTTATGCGTAGTGTATTAAATTGTTATGATTACTCAGCGTTACACAGCGACACTAGACTTTTTAATCATAGCTCATCAGCGAGAAGCAGAGCAGAGCGGAGTAAAAGTAGTTATACATTCTAGCAGGATCTAATTTAGTACGATAATACGACAAAGCTCTCTGAAAATTAATACACAGTTCACAAGTGCATAAAATATAAGATGTTCTTATAAAATCATGATTGATAGCATAGCAAAAATTTAATTTAGAAGAAAAAAAGGGTATAATAAAAATCTTGGACATCACCGGTAATTTCGCAACAGTTAGCATATTTTATTTCTCGAACTACTGAGCTGGTAATTTGGCAACTTACTGGTCGGGCTAACGCGTCTGTACGCCGGTTGGAATATTAACGACATGTGAAGTAAAACAGTTTACAGTGCTCGGCATGCATATAATTACGACAGCGTCTAGTTTACCGTCGCACTCGCGAGCAACAACGATGAGCAACTAATTAGCAACTTTGGTGGACGGTCGTCTCTAGCGAGAAACAGAGAGGGTGAAAACTGGCGACGCGTCGAGTGCGTGATCGCCTGAAGTGGTATGTGTGTTCTCTGCAATGTACAAACATTCATTTACAATGGGGGATGTAAATCATGGTGCAATTAAGTTAACAGCAAGCGCGTTCAAATAACATTCATCGTTACGCACCTCGAGTGAAACGCGACGATGGTAATTACTGCAATTGGGTAAAATCGATCCATGACTAAAATATTGGCAAGTTTTTTTCTGTCGCGTGGACGGTGCAAAATGTAATTTATAGACACTTCTGATAGCTGTAACGGCTGTGACTGCTAAATGAGATATTTCATAAGAATTGTTTTCCATAAATTTTCCAAAAATTGAAACACAACTGTACATGAATCAAAATGCATTCACGCGCGCAATACGTTCGAATAATATAGAATAATATTTTACAAATGTGGTAAAAAATTACGAGGTGCAAGGTGCAAGAAGCTAAAGGGAAAATACACGGTACAGCAATTCACATCCACTCGACGGACAGCTCCGGGTGTTCTGAAAAAAGGAGACATCGATAGTCGATAGCCCACTATTCGCAACTCGTGGAAAGTTGCTACTGCGCGAAGATATTCCCGGACAAGCCAAAAAGACAGTATGAGGCTGGTTGTTACCCACTTCGCCCGACCACCCTTTATACCGCGACGAGAAAGTAAAGAGTCAAAGAGGTGTAGCGGAGGGGATAGCAGTTCCAGAGAATAGCCTCGCATTTGGTTACCCCGGCCGGAGCCATGAATATCTATCGAGTCGATTCGGCACTCTTGCAGGATGCATGTAGCTAGGTATCAGGATCTCGAGTACGTATTAGAATGGTATTCAGTTTGCGCCCCGCTCGTTCACGTACAATGCCTTCAATTGTCGGTCGAATTTCGCGCGCTTCTATTTTCTACGCTACGGAGGGATATCGAACGGAAAGTGGAGGAAAATGGAGTGAGTAAGAATATGTATTGCAACTAAGGAGCAGTTTGTAGACATTTGAGGAAACGGGCTCTTACGACAATGACGTCCACAAAAGAATTGCGTATTTTTCTTTCGCATTTTGTGTAACCGTAGAAAACTCGGAAATAAAAAAATTATTCGATCATTGCGTACGACGTATACTCATTTTGTGGAGGGCCGAATTGTTATTTCCAAACCAAGATATTCCAAAACGTACACTTTTTAAGATCATTTTAACGACTGAATGACCATATAAACGGCTTCGATGAACAAAAGGCTCGAATTTATTCCACTCTGCGGAGCGTGTGGTGTTATAGCGCGTCCCACTTTCGGAAAGAACTGGATCACTTTGTTTTCACGAGCAATGAGCGATCGCACGCGAGACCCGTGATCAATTTATCGACTGGCTTCCTAAAAATCAATCGATCTTGTGATATTTATGAGATTCTTATATAATACTGATCGTTTGTGTAACTGCAATAAATATATGGCATAAGAAACACGTCTACTCTATTCGCGATTATTTCTTTTTACGATTCTACCGCTATGTTATTATTAATCGATACTCTTTCAGTCGGAATGCACTTTAAACTCACTCGTTTCTCGGTGCTTTCTTGGAAAACAGCTTCCAAAAATATCCGCGGTTTCCAAGATAATGCAATACCGTAGTCGTGCAATTCTCGCTATGGCAATGCCCAAAGTTATTTTTCGAAAGCTTCGGTTCCCTGCCTCGCTCCGCTCCCGAGGCGGAATACGGAAGAGAATTTGTTGTCTTCCAACTCGCCCCTGATATACGCAATAACTCCCGCAATAAAAACACGGGCAATAACTCGGTCATACTGGCGGTACGCAAGACAAGGACGAAAAGCGGGTAACGGAAGGGGAATAAAAATTCAGAAAACGGGGTAAAGAGCGAGAAAGAGAACAAACAAAAATGTCGGCAGGAAGAGGGCTGGAAGGGCAGGGTGGCATGAAGTTTCGCGCTATTTGAGACAGGAAATCGAAAGAAAGGATAAATGGAGGAAGAATGGCGAGGACGAGATGGAAGATGCAGGAGTCGGTATGCCGGTGGCAGATACGAAAGTCAAGACAAGAGCTTTCATACCGCCATTGAGGCAGATTTCGAGGAGCGCGGGTCGGCTGGCTGAAACGATAAGAATTTAATATGGACGTACTTCTGCCTTTATCAGACTTTATAACGTAATTACCTCGGAATACAGCCGGCATTGTTCGAATCACGTTTAATGCGACTTGGTTCGATATGCTCTCTCTCTCTATTATTTCTCGATGACATTTATGAAAACCACACGTGATGTTTAGTGTACTTACCGTTATGTAATATCGATAAAGTGTCAGGAAGTTTTCTCAAATTCTCCAATTTCTAAATAGAGCGCTCGTAATATCACGCAGTATCCGTCCCTACCTCGATTCGTCCGTGGCAATATCAAAATGTGTACATGCTTTCTCTCTCTCTAGGGAAAGACAATCTGGATATTGAATTCTGGCAACGTACAAAAAATAAGGAAACGAATTTTATTTCGGAACACTGTGAGTAGGTATATATCTCTCGGTCGCCGTCTTGTTCCCCTCGCTGAATCCGTTTTCTATTAAAGGAGTTGCTTGGAAAGATTGAATGTGAAAAGAAACGTTTCTACAGAAAATGAGAAAAACAGTAATGTTCGACACTCTTGATCTCTTTTTCTCTCTTCTTTTACTTCACGCCTCAAATGAATTAATAGCGCGCATATTAAAAATATTAAAATTAACAACCATTTGTTGTGTATAGCTTATATAAATTATACTTATATTTTATTAGAAAGAAAGATTTTGTAATGGCTGCGAAAGGTTTGAAAAAATCTTCACGCATTTTTAGCGCATTTGTGTAATATATAATTACATTTAATGAAATATGCAAATTTTCTATATTAATATTCTTAAGTAAATCCTACATATATGGGGATAGTGTGTCAGTTAATATGCTGCCAGCCGAGTAACGCATAATAAACGCATTAGTTTGGAATTTTTGCTAACACGATGCAACCCGGCGTAGACACCATTAATTTAATATTCGTGCTGCATAATTTGCCACGATTTAATATCGTTTATATATTACAATCTCGCAGCTTTATTAATATTACTTGCATGATGGCTTAAAAAATGTTCAGGGAAACAGTTTCAACGCAATATGTAATAATACAAAGGATAAATTAATTTTATATCGTGGAACTTTTTAATTTTTTCTTTATATAACAACTTTTTTCTTTATATAACAACTTTTTTCTTTATATAACAATGCGCATGTTATATATTGCAAGTTACAAACAAATTTTAATGTCCATAAAATCCATCCACCTAACAAATGTTAAATATTAACCGTGTTTGTCTTGAGCTAAGTGTCAATTGCATTTTTAAAATTAGGTCGACACGTATTATGAATACTATGTTTCATATACCGCAAACTTTAACTACCATTGTGCTCTTTTCTCCTCCCCAGATAATTTCGGTCGGATGACAAAAGAGGATAAAAATGCGGGAGAATACGAAATGAAATTTTCCCCTTTCTACCGGGCGCTTATATGACACACTTCATCGTCCCAAGATGCTCCAGCGTAAACGAGACTGCAGATGAAGCCACTTCGGTCATACTTTGATGTAACTGCAAGCATTCCACCATTAGGTCCTTTTTATGTCCCGGTTGCGACGTACCGCAATTTTCAGCTTATGCCCAAGTGTGAAGGACAAGGTAGCGAAAAAACTGTTATGTGAGAAATTAATGACGAGGTGACGTTTAATGTAACACGCGGCCCGGAGCGTTTTTAATTCTTACCGTCTGCGAGGTGAGAAGCTTTTACGAGAGAGTAGTTAAATTTTTATGCGACTCTGTAATTAAGCGTGGTTTGTTGCGTCCGCGCTATCTAGTTGATGCGAATATTTTTCGCTCACGTATTTCGGATGCTTACGGCTTATTTTTCTCGCGATAGGTAAGCTCGCTGTCCGGAAATGATGAGAATTACTTTTATTTCCTTAAATGTTGAGTTATATAAAGAGATAATTAATTTCTCAGTAAAGTCGCAGTTGGATATCACATTAAATATGCAAAAATTTTTCTAGTGAAATATGCATCGCGATGAATTACTCTTGCGAATGTTCCGTGCAATTCTGAAAACGTAGTCTCTATTCAAGAACGATGATGAAGAAACCACTATTTTTTACAACGCGAAACACATAGCTCTTACGGATGAGCAGCGATGCTAAATTTCCTCGGAGATTAAGTGTAACATATTGTCGCGAGCGACGCCCGTTATTAGCTGGAGAGTGTGAAATGTTGTGACGGGTCTATAAAGCGTTGCAAGAAGAATTTGTCACCCGATCTTGTTTAAATTCTATGAAATACATTTATAAGGGACGATTTATGGAGCTCCATCTTTTACGAGGAGATACTTTAGATCATAAATTGCGGACTCATACAGCTGGTAGTAATGGGAGAATATTTTTCCCAATGCGCGTATTACGTACGCCGTGACACTAAGAAAAAATATTACACCGGTACGACTTACGGGAATGCATTACCTAAAATATTGCGTCATTATCGCGGGAAGTGTTTCGACGATGTCCCACGGCGCATCGCTAAATTATTTGTTCCGGCATATTGGATACAGCGAGTGCTCATATTTAGAATACTAAGAAAAATATGTACTAAGCCATAAATTACACAGTGTTACCGCAACACTTTCTTCCCGCTGAATCCAGTAAGATGCATTGCATTTACAAAAATAAATAAAATTTAAATCCTCGCGGCACGCGTATTCTTAAGTGTACCATTTGAATCACGTCAGAATTATTTAATATAAATGTTTCTTTCCTCATGTATCTTTTCAAAATAAATTTACTCGCGTTAAATTTATTTACGAATAAAATTATAATTAATCAAGTATAATTTAACGATAATTAATCAGATTATAATTAATTACATGTCTTGCGCATAGTTTTCGCAATACCACTGTCCGTCTATCCTCTGGGAAGAGACAAGGACATATCGAACGAAAGTGGTTTACCGCGGCAGCGGGTGTACGGATCAGTACAGTCCAGACGGATCATCCACCACCTCCCACTCTCAATGGGAGACGCAGGTCTCCGTGGAACTAGGACTGATTGTCCCCAGCAAAACTTCCTTAATTATCCCGCAGCTTCGAGGAATAATTCGAGCGATTCGAGCAGCGTGGTTTACGAAGCTGGTCCAACATCCCCGTGGCAAACAAACCGGGACAAGACGGAAGAGGACGCGACGAAGTAAGAGGAAATGTCAGAGGAAGTGGTGGAGGCGTATTCACGAAGTAGTGTCTGCGAGTTCATAGACACGTTTTCTTAAAGTTCGATTCCGCGCCAGCTACTGTGATTCGTTTCGACGATTGTATGAACTTTTCCACAATGAAAGCCATCTGGAAATTTTATCGAGTCTTCAAAACTACGCCGAGTATTCCAATGTCTTTACGAGTCGCGGCGGAAGAGTGCAATATAAAAGTAGCTGTGGTTTGTTTTAAATAAAATTTTACAACGTTACATTTTTGCATCAATATCAATGGCGCGCTTAAACGTTATCAATTCATAAATGTCACCGGCACTTGCGCGATGCGCGTTATGCGTCAGCGTTACGATTTCTCGATACTTAATTCAACGGTGCTATTAAATTGCGCCTATATTTTCTCGGCGAGCCGCAGAGACATTTTTCCAAGTACGAATTTCAGACTGTTAACCGGGCGAACGTGGATGTGGAAACGGCGAGTTTCTCGGGCACACGATCATAAATAATAGAGTCGTAATAATAAGGATAGTGATTCAAAGCGAATATGCCCAAAGGGCTTGCAACCTTCGGCAAATCGAAGGCCGCTATCTTCGAAGACATATCCTCAGATACTTGGACCTTCGCGTCTCCGGGGACGTAATACCTAAGAGCGCTTATCTCGATGCTCGAAGGAAGGCACTTTGAGCGAAGAAGCTTAGTAGTTGAAGTTTCTTGCCGAGCACTTCTTGTCTGATGCGAGCTTACTCTGGTTCATCGGTGTTCCTCGCTGTTCTTCGTGTCGTTCGATACAAAACACACGAATGTTTAAAATCCCTTCGTCATGCCATCGCGGGAAAATATAGCTTATTCGTTCCGATACATCAAACCTTCCGTGTAACATAAAAAACATATTTTTTAGATAGAACGTTTTTTTTATAAAGATATTAGTTATTATAAATAATTCTATTGTATAAAAAAAAATAATATTTTATGTAAGTAATGAGACATTTTCATTCTAAACAAAAAATTAAAATTTAACAATTGGTCTATAAATAAAAATTCGGTCTTAAAAATTTTTCTACATTTTTGTTTTTTTATCTACTGCCAGAAAAATTCGAAAAGTCATAGTAAAATCATGTGTGACAGTAATAACTTTATTTTTATTAATAAAATTATTTTACCTTTGCAACGAGCTCTTAAATTTTATTTTATAAAAATTAATAAATCATACATTTAACTTCTGTATATATTTAAAATAACGAGAAATGACAAAGATATTATATAACAATAAAAATGTTAGTCTGTAAATTCGTTTGATATAAAAAATAATCGTAGTTGTCGTCGCAATCATTGCGCATCCACCATTTTTTATCCGTCTGAGGTAATGCTCGCGCTATGTAACAGCTCTCTCAATTTTGTGTACAACGACTTGACACTCGCGTAAAAGCCGGATGTAGATGGAAGGGTCACCACGTCCGAACTCCAGCGGCACGTCCCGGCTAACGATATATTTGCAACTCGACAGTTTCGTGAGTTTTCGCACCCGGCGGACGTGGGGAAGCTCTCTCGACGCCCGAGTGGCTAAAGCAGGCCGCGAGAAGGATGCCGGAAGCTGGACGATCGTATACATATACGTGGACTAGATTATGTTCCATCCCCGAAATGACTTTGGAAGGTAAGCCTAAGGGTGTGAGACGTACGTGCCGTCGATGTGACGATGCCAACAACACTCGGACGAACGAGGACGATGAGGGGAGTGAGTCAATGACTATACCTTGTAAACGACTGGACTATACCTTGGAAGCGACAAATGTAACTACTATGAAAACTTGTCTGGCACGCGGTTCACTCGAACAAGCTTTAAACTGCGTTCGTAGCAGCATTTATTGCGCCGCGTCGTCTTTGACGGACGTAACGGCATGCGTTGTTACAGACGCGCTTAAGAATGAAGCAAATAAGATTGTTTCCGAGTTCAACATTTGAGACGCCGAGATTTGGATCAACTTAAACAGAATTCTAACTTGTGCAAATGCGCGAGTTTGCAAGTTAACGGTTTATTTCTGCGCAATTCGAATTAATAATTACGTAGTGTGATTAAGGCAGATTGTTTGAGAATATATAATTCGGATTATTCGAGTTTCCTCGAGCGTGGAGCAGTGACGCATATATATATATGTGTGTATATATATAGGGCATTAATAATATATGCGATTACGAATTGAACGCTCGAAACTATCGAATGCAATGAAATTGTTGACGTGGATAGATTAACTATTACGGAAACATAAATAATAGTACAGCGATGCAACAACATTCAAAGGTATGTTTCTCTATAATCTAAAACAAACCGGGCCAACTTGGACAAGCCTAAACTTAGTTCGGATCTAACCCGAAGCTAGCCTGAAGCAACTTAGGTCCGCACCAATTCTAATCCCAAAGATCCCAACTTCATGTCAGAAACATATTAATTTTCAAGTAGTCGACGGCCGTCTTCAGCTTCCGGAAGTAATCCCCGTGAGGGACTCTCACCAAATATGGAATTAACCCCCCGGCCTTTTACCTCAATTTAACCTTAAGTGGAAAATTCCTTCGTAATGTCAAATTTAATATTCATACTGGCGTCGCGCTGGAGGCGCGACCCTTGAATCCATTACTTACTTTCGCAGCGGCGATTAGTAAGGACGCCCAGATTTCAGCTCTCGGCCCCCGTCAACCACGCGCCGACAAAAAGACCGGTCCGCAGACCGCGCTCCGCAGGAATACTAATCGTCCGAAGACGAGCGGTCCGCGCCTTCGCAAAGAAGCGTCGAGTGCGAGAATGAACAAGTCGTGGAAAAGTGAGGAAAGACGGAAAAGGGTAAATGGAGGTGCTTGTCTATTCAAGGATTTAAAACGCTCAAGTAAGCGCTAAAATCCACCGCGGCTTCATGCCTCGCGAGGTGCGCCCGACTTGACTCGAGTACCGAAGCGGATACCAGCGGAGAGAGTGCCCCTCTCCCCCCTTCGCGCCCATCGCCTTTGCGCGCAAGCGATTCGAGGAGCATATTTTATTCAGGCCATTCTTAACGAGAAGACTGCGTGTTAGGGGAAGGGAGAGAGGAAAGGTTGAATACCGTGAATCTAGCTATGGGTCAGAGAACATGGGCGACTCAATCGTTTGCCTAAAAAAGAAAAAAAAAGTCGAAGAGCGTGAAGGGGAGTCGTTTCGAGAAGTCACGGACAGAGCTTTGATTTTTCTCACGAGGTCAATCTACTCAGACGGATACGTGCTGAAGAGTGGATCTTAGGAACTGAGTCTCTTCGCAAGTGATACCACTCTCGAGATTTCAACCACTGGCAGCGCGACTTCTGCACTCGACGAGATTCATCGTTATTTTGCAAACGACTTATTGGCGGATCACGCGTAAATAATAACTTTCCATCGGATAAGCCTCGCGTAACGCGCAGCTTTAGTAACGTAGACTCCGCAATAAAACATGTTTTATAGTTGAATTCCCCACGGTTTTCCAACGTTTATTATAAAGATATAAACGTGACACACGCGAGACTACCGTGGATTCATCCGTGCTCTGTATTTACGAGCTTTCAGGAGTTAACTTCGTTTTCCTGCCTGAGGACAGTTACGACAAGCGAATTTCTCCTCTGTTGTTAGGGCCTGTTTGCGGCTGGGTGTTGCAGCTATGAAAATAACGAAATTTCCCGGAACAAGGCAATGCATAAATTCCAGTCCAGATACTTCGTCCGCTTTTCTTCTTGGTCATAAAATTTTCACGACAATGCGCAACATTGCGGAACTACTTACAGTGTGTGCATTCCGCAAAGTGCGATTATCATCGTGGAAATGAACGGAATCTCTCTCTCTCTCTCTGCGCATTGCTGCAATTTCTCGCGCAACAGTTTACATGATAAAAAAATAGTATCAAGTAATTGCCGGTAGTAACAATTACGTAAGTACGGAGTAAGTAAATATCAGATAACGCGGTATTTTCCGGAAGATATGACACACATTTGTTATGAATTCACCAGATCGATTTGTTCCGCGTGTTTTCTCTGGAATCGCAGGGGAGATCACGCTTGTAAATTGCGCGCAACATTGGCAACATTCCCGCGACAACAAGAACAATCCCGAGCCTGATGAACCATCGGTCTTCAATCGGAAAGATGTACAGTCTCCCGGAAGAAACGAGCAACGATGAATCCACGTCGGTGTGTCAATCCGCTCGCATGTGTGCGCGCAGTTATATGCTACGTATAAATATACGAGTAGAACGGCGGAGAACGGTGGTACTGAGTGCATGGTTTCGAGAGAGATGTCTGCCATTTATTCTCGTCACGTTGGCCCACCTCGTCGCAACAAAAAAAAAAGAAGAAAGGGAAAAAAAAGAGAGAAGGGAAAAAGGCATAAAAGCCCCGCGTAATCCTCTTGCTATCTCTATACATCCCATTGGATGCCGTACGGATGCCTGCTGGAAGGGCTTCAGGGATTCAGCGTTGCAAGGAAAAGGGAGGGTGTGGCAAAGGAAGTCTCTTGTCCACGGTCGGTCCACGCTGACGATGCGGCATATCGATTTTATTTTTATCCCCAAACGCCTTTCCCCGCCCGCAGAGTTCGCGAGAAGGTCCTAAGTTTAAAGGAACGCCCCCCCCCCCCCCCCTCACATCCCTCGCGGTATCAGCGTCGAATGAAAGCGAGACGCGCATCGCCGAGAACTGAACGAAAGTTTGGTCGAACCGAGAAGTTCGTCACGACGCGCTTTCATCTGCACTTAGGCCAAGGAACGAGTTCAAGCAAAAACATAAATCCTCAATTACGCGATTTCTACAAAATCTCGCTAAGTGGTCGATGCAGCGGATGTTGCGGAAACGAATAGACTTTTAACAACGTTTTTACGAAATCGAAAATAATCTCAAGACAATTCTTCATGGACGGCTTTTAATTGTACTCGTCGACTTCTGTGAAAATTTTCAATTTTAAATGTACGGCGTAAAAGATTAAACAAATGTGCCGCTTTCTGTGGAAAATATTTTAATATTACATTTTTGTTTATAAATCAGAAAATAGTATTTTATGTTATTTCATGAATATTCATATCGGTCGTGTCCATTGGAGCTGACTGAACTACATGCGGAAATATTCGCTATTTCGTAATGGCTAATCACGCTCCGTTTGTAGGCATCGCACGTTCTACGAGCTTCTAAGTAATTACATCAGACATTGGCATCGATCGTGAAAGGACTCGGATTACCCTTTTGAGAACACTGAAAGGCGCGAAAATTCCCCTTTTCAACGACGCGAGTGTGTGAAAGCTGGATCGGAAGCTGATTAGAAATTGACTTTGGAGGTCAAATCATATCATACGATCTTCACGAACACATTATTCGAGCTAAATTCCATTCCATTTCAATTTATCTGTCGTAATGCGTGTAAAAATAATTTAAACAATAATAGCGCCAGGAAAATATTATATTGCTCAAACAATTAATTACCCGCATATTCTGCAATAATATTATATTCATAAAAACATAAAAAAAGAAACTTTTCAGATAACCAAATATTAGCAATGTTGGCAGATTGACAATAAATTTCATCGAACTCGGCTAACATTTTGTTTACGGGTCCCTTATTAAGATTCTCCAGGTATCACAAGTATGTTATGTTGTTACATTTCTTCCCGCATCGTAGGATTGAATATAAATGCATTTGGTAGAAAGAAGTTGCGTTACTCGAGCCAATATGTAGCCTTTAAAATGTACACAAGAAATGTGTGCGGAAAGAAATTGAAATTGCACGTACACGTATTACTGCACCGTCGGTGTTACGCAACGGCTACGCTACTCCTACCTTTTCTAGCCCTCGTTCCTCCCCTCGCCTATCTATCTGCTTTTGTTATCCTAGGCTCACAGTTCGCACCGGCACACTTACGTGAGGGGCGCGCCAAAATTCCGAATGCGAGGCGCATGATAGTCTACCTCGTACATGTTCATACACAACAGTGTGCATTTACACGAGTTACATAATAACTCCCGACGGTGCATCGACGAGCCGTACATTGAGCAAGGCGCCCCACGACTCCGTGTATTTACTCAATACTGAGTATAATGTCTCCCTCACGTATACGTGTATGTACGTGGGCGTGTATATACGCGCCGGTGAAGGAAACGTATCCTGAAGGTCCATTTACGATGCCTCATACGGCCGAAATGCGCGAAGTTGCACAATGAGGCACAGCTGAACACGATGACTATCCACGCTTAAATGCGCCATTTCCGCCGCTGCGTTATACGAAAAAAAGCGATATAAATTACAGAAACAAGCATATATATTTTTAAAATAAATAAACGATAAATTAATTCTATGTGAAAAAGTTAATAATCTTTTATCCGGACTCTATAAAATTGTTTTCATTTTTTATCAACGTAATCATTTTTTTTGTCGCGTGTTGCATTCTTTTAGCACATGTATATTATACGCGTATACCCGTTTGCGTGTTACTGAATTAAACTAAAATATACTTTCTAAAGGATTAAAAAAAAAAAACGTTTACTTTTCACATTAAATGAAATATCTAACGCCCGTAAACGCTGTCGCAAAAATTTCCTCTTTAACAGGAAATTCAATTAAAATATAATATTGCAATGTGACAATCGCGAAAGGGAAAACGTTTCCAGCTTTCATTCGGAGCTTTCGTTTGCACATTGAAGAACTCATCAAAATTACGACTATTGGTCGAGACAAGTTCGTTATACACGACGAGTGACCAATAGAAATTTTCTCGTTTCGGAAACGTGCCAGCGAAGCGACTACATTCGAAACCCATTTCGCACTTACCGTGCGACCTATATGGCGGCGCACAAAAGGCAGCGCGCGTTGAAAGCACATCACCCGCATAGCCGCCCCTATAAGCTTTGCGATTAACTCGCGTCCGGCGCAGTTATAAAATTCCCGTCCGCTCTCTGTCAAAGTAAGCCTGATATTTTTTCTCTCTCTTATTTTCTTGCCCGCTCTTATTTCAGTTCTTTGTCAGTCCTCTCTTCTTTTCCCGCACGCGAAAATTCGCAAAGGGTCGACTGCCTGACCTCGTTTTCCTCTATACGGCTGCATATATGCACAAATGTGCACGTATATATGTACGTGCATATATATATATATATATATATATATATATATGCGTATGTATATATATATATATATATATATATATGTATATATATATACAAGATAGTTTTATCCACTGTCGTTATCTATCCCGTTTTATCTCCTTTTCAATTCAGCGTAATCCTTTTTCTTTGTCATAGTGCGTTACGAATGCGTTTCACCAAAGAACTGAATATCGTGCCCGACACTTTATGGAAGTCGGTTTCCACGCGAGTAGATTGAACATAGAAAAACCTTCCCTTTTTCACTTTCATACGCCTTTATCGGGATTTTTTCTATCGATGCTACACCCTATGTACGTAATCTCGTTTGGCTGGAATCCGTGCGTTGGATCTGGCTGCATTAATTATAACGGGCCGTTCGTATCACCGGAGCATATATTGCCAGAGATACGGGCTTCATTCTGCAGTGGGACGAATTATCGATTTATTAGGCTGCACATGATCGTTCCTTGGGATTTAATAACCAGAGCTTGCTTTGGATCGGGAATTTCGCATTAACGTTACGAATTAACATATGGAAATTAAATAGGACAATTGGTGTTAAACGTTAAATTTTACGAGGTACTTCGATCTCAAGATCGTAATGAAATAGTAATGATTTCGCCAATTAATGTTCAACCATTCGCTCATCGCACTTACACTCCTCCGAAAAATTTGCTTCAATTGGTCTCAATTAATATTTTTATATTCATTGTCAGTATTAATATTTAAGTAATAGAATTGGAAAAGATTAATTCTCCTCTACAATTTTTAGTACTTACCCAATTAGATATGCAATTTATACAATTATATTTACATTTAAAAAAATATTTTCTTTAACATCCTTTTCCTTTCAAATTTACTTTCTCAAATATTTAACTTTACTTTCTCGTCTTGCGTTGAAAACCGGATTTTGATATAACATTCATCTTTTTATATTAATTCTCATATTGTCATTTGATAAAACATTTCTGTAAAATCGTTTTTTTAGACAGTGCAAATAAACCATAACGTTGTAGAATCATAAAAGAACAAAGTACGCGAAATTACATAAATTCTGAAAATCGACGGAATTATAACGCTCTCTGCGTAACATTTAAATCCCTGTAATCTCTGTCCAACCGCGATTCAGAGGCAAGGATTTTTCGTAACAATCTTTAGCTGGATCCTACGCGACGGTCGACCTCCGTGAAACCGAGGTGTCCCTTCGGGAGCCCACGGAATATTAAGCAAGATTCTAACATCCCTCGGCGACCTCGCGCAGCGAGGAGCGAGCCATCGGGCACGCTGTAAATTTCACTTTACGGAACTTAAGAGAGGTCTGGTCTGGGGTTAGCTGCCCAAGTTCCATAAGAGACAGCGCGCGACGGGGACGGTAGGAAACGGCGGAGCGGCCGCCTAGATGAAGCGGAGGGAAGGTTATCCTGCGGGGTGGAACGTCGCGATGTGCAGCAAACGTCGCCATGCGAAGATCTTCTGCGGCGGCAGACAGTTTGCTGCACTAATATTAGCACGAGGGATAAGGGACCTCGCGCTCGATACTGAGTGGCATCGGAGGAAGCGGGGGGAGCCGAAGACGAGACGTAAGCCGTGGATTTCCCGGCGCTCCTGGCGGAGACGCCGACGGTTTGTCTTTTCTCGGTTAACCTCATCCACGACCTTCTCGACCGCGATTCGCTTAAGACTGGGGTGATTCACTTCGGCCTGTAATGCCGTAAGATACGCCGGGCGGCGCACTCGCGAAGTGAGGGATGGACTATCGGTTCGGCGTATTATCCGCCGGTTTCGTCTTTGATCTATAACGCTTCTACCGCAGTAGTTAATTATCACGACCAGATGATGGTGCGGGTGCTTAATCGGCAGAACGGGCGATACACGCTTCACCCTGCAATTTGTTGGATGCTCAGCCGGATAAGTGAGAGCGATCTATATGGAACTATAAGTTTCTCGTTGTAGAGCACTGTTTAATTCAAGTGCGAAACTAATTTTCGAAAATATTCAACTGTACAATATAAATATATTGTATTGTTAATGTAACGCCACGCGATATTGTAAGATAAATATTTTGATTCACCCTTTTTATGTTAAACTAGCATCCTGTAATATCTGTTTTTAATAACTTAATATTTGTTAAGCCGACGCTGGCAATACCAAGCGAAAACGAGGATACAAAATTCTTTGCGAGCACAATTTTCTCTCCTTATTAGTCCGGATTTCCTTCCCGCTTCACTTCTCATTTCACTTCCGTTCGCTGAATTTCCCTCTTTGCTCCTCTTCCTCTTTCTCTTCCCTTTGAATTCTCTTTCTCATCCAACTTAAATAACTCGTTTGGCAGACCACCACACAGACTCTCTAATAAGATCGCCGACACGATATTCGTTCGTTCTCCGTTTCCCATTCCCTCGTTCCCGCCATTCCTTCCTGTCTGTCTGTCCGTCTACAACCGTCCTCTCTCACCCTCGACTTTCGACTTATCTGACCTCGAGTTACTCCGACTCGCCATTACCGCGGGCTCTCGGTTAGTCAAAGCTCGATTAATTTCTTCGGTCCACAATCCGTACAGAGGCAGGCGTGAAGAAGTATCTCGCACTTCCTGCCTCGAAGACGATAGAAGAATCCTGATGTAGCTAACGAGAAAAGTATTGAGTATCTCCGCAAAAAATATCTTTCCGCGGCGAGAATCCCATAAACTGCTGCGGTTTCGCGGCGCGATTGTAAATCAAGCCGGGACTGACGGATTAAGCCGATATCTCATCGCGAGGAAATATGTATGTTTTAGATACAATTGCGCGAGAGCAGATAGAACGCTTTGTTGGCGATATTAATGACGAGTCAGAATTTTACGCTTCGCGGAAGCGCTCATCGCGCGGCGCCGATGTAGTCTGACAATCTAATCTCGTTGATGACTCCCGCGAGAAAATACACGCCACGTTTAAAAGGCTATTGAGTTATGTAATTAGTTATTAATTACTACGAATATATAGAACTGATTAATAAATTAATTGTGTTATTTAGGAGAGAACTTGATTTGCGTGACGCTAGTAAATTTGATATTATCGCGAAATGTTTGTCATGAATAAATGGTTATGCATTCATCGAGAGCTAATCATCATAAATTTGTCAGTTGGAAAGCAGACATCCATCACATCCGGTACAGGCACCGGCCAAAAATTGACGCGATCGTATGTCGATGTACATTTCAACGAATGTACCTTTCAGGCGCACCCTTCGTGCGAGAAGAGTGATGGTGGCACTTGTGACAGTGGATTCGGCTGTAATGATCTGCGGCCGACTAATTTTCGGCCAATCGACAGAGACATGCTCGTGACATGATGTAATCTCGTGTACCGAAACGAAGATTGTCAATACAACAGTGGCGATTCGCGTGTTCCGGGCATTTCAATATTTGACGATGACATATGATTATTTTAAAGAAATTTCCAGCATGCAATTATTTCGTGTAATTTCAAACCCGTTAACCTTTTTGCGAAATGCACAGTTAATAACGTAATTAAAAGTTAATGTTATTATGCCAAATTATGTAAATTGCATTCTCTTTAATAATTTCTAATAATATCAATTTATGAAATCATTGGTAATTTGCTAAAAGCGGTAATTTATTTTAATTTATCTTAACCAATTTCACAAAATAATTGCTGTATCCAGTTTGTTTGCACGTTTACGGCACACAATTTGCGCGTTCGGTTAATAGACGAGCGAAATGGTGTGCTAGATTTGGTTTCCAATTTTCTGTGCAGGAACGCTTAGCGTATCCCCGCGCATTTCGTGTCTTCGATATCTCCTCAATGATCTGCAAAAGTGTGTTCGAAACTCAGCTCACTTTGTTGGCTTTTCTTTCGCCGTCTCCGATCTTGGGGGGCGGTCGAAAAAACATATAAATGGCACAGAAAATTGTCTCATTAAAGCAGCCAACGGTCCACGTTAATTATCTGAACGACTTTTTGCCTCTACGGAGCTACTTCGCCAAGACTCCACTTTATCAACCCTCAACAAACGATCCCGTGAGTATACGTCACTCTGAATTTTTATTTCGTTTCTTCGCACAAACAGAGAAAGACGAGAAGTGGAAGGTGTCTGAGACGAAAGATTGCGAAAAGTAAAGACGAGAGCGAAGGCGCGGATGGAATGAAGAAGAACGCCTGCGCCAATTGTGTAGCGTTGTAGCGCTATTGAGCAACGACATCGCAACCTTGTTGGAATCAGTCAGAGCGTAATTACTTTTCCTTCCTGCAGCGTCAATCGCTAATTACGACATGAGACACGGTCTCACGCACTTCACCTCGGAAACTTTCTCAGATTTTTCACCGTCCCTATCGTCCCTTTCAATAGTTCCTTTTCTTCGTTCCGTTACTTTGTTCCGTTACTTTGTTCTCAAGGAGTTCCCAACAAATTCGTACCTTATAAAAGGATCAATAGCTTTCGGGAACTAGAATTTTGCAGGAAAAGTGTAAAATAATTGCGATTGATTATTTAATTCTAGTATGAATCCATAACGCGTTATGAATGCGTAAATGTTTGAAAAAAAAAGAAGAACAATTTCATGAATCATACTGCGGGAAAAATACATCATGCGACCTATTTGAAATATGACTTAAATATACAACATAACTTCTACAATGTGCAATCTCATATGCGATGTATGTGGTATCGAGAAAGATCGCAAAGTTTCAAAGTTTCAAAGATGAAAACTGTCTGACATTTTGCTCAAGGTAGGAATATGCTGTGACATACGCTTCTATCAGATTTATTCGAATAGCATGCTTTTACTTTACGATGATATTCCAGAACTATTTGAACACGTCGTTGAGGAAACTTAGGTACCTTCGCGAAACATCGCTTGACACGTTTTAGTCATCGCACAGACGTTTATCAATACAATATAATTTATCGAATATACTTATCTCTCCTTTTTTATACATTACAATTACAATACCGCTCTATCTTATCTATCATTTTATTTAAATTATATATAAAATGAAATAAAGAATAATTGAATAAGAGATAATGTAAAAACATTACAAAGTTCTCCACAAAGATAAGAATAATTAAAATCAGCTGATTAGAAACTCGATATCATTACACTCGATTTATTTCAAATAATTCCCAGGATTCGCATAAAGTCTTGATTCTCGTTCCGTGTAATTCTTAGAATTTGCTGAGAAAAGATTAATTAAATCACGATAAAGACCGACTTAATGTGTGCGCTCGGAATCGCAATCGCTATAAATCTGGCGCGACTGAATTAATGACAAACTCGGAGTTCATGGGAATCTGTTATCGTAAATCAACGGGTAAACTTTACGGAATCCAAATATATGCGCGGATGAATATCGGTGCGACTTATCGAGATGCGCATTCGGACGAGAAGCTTGGTGTCAGCGTTTGATAGGGGTTGACACGAAGAGTTGGCACTCCGCGTCTCGTGGAACGAAAATCTCTGCACTTCCGTTTACAACGTTTGCCAGAGACTCTCCGGTAGATCTTGGAAGAAGTTTACAACTCGCGCGAACTTGGGACAGTATAAACTCAAAGAATGATGGGAGTTGTTTGTAACTGAACGACTGCATTGCTTCACGTAAAATAACGCTTATTATAAACACCATTATTATATGAACAGCGATTTTCAAATTATTAAACTGATGTGAGCAAAGTGCAATAAGAATTTTCGTCAAACTTAAATCTTGTATATTTTTATAAAGCAGTGTTTTAGATAACTCTTTAAAGTGATTGTCACGATTCGACGGTGCGATTCGTTCGAATATGCGTGCGTCTGCCCGAGTCGAAATTTAGCACCTATATTGAACCTTAATCTTTTATTTTGAGGTAGGCATAAGAGAGTCAAAGTAGATGTTATGCATTGTATCGTATGTATATAATAGCACCTACTTTGGCGCTACAATATGTCCGAAATTTCCTTTTTTCCTGCTAAAGCTTCAAAGTAGGGTTTAGTTAAAACCCTCCGTTGACCCGCTTTAGACCCTGAAAATATATAGATTCCTTTTTGCCAGCACTACTTTTATGATATTATCAAGAAATTCTAATGATTGCAAATGTTCACAATAAAGAAAAATACTAACTATAATTTTGATTAACGATAATTTTTAATAGCATACAATTTAAAAATATCATTAATCAATACCATTTTGTTGAATTTTATTATCTTTTGAAAATTTGTAATTATTAGAAATTTCTTGATAATATCAAAATATAATATCAAAATTCAACTATTGAGTATTAATTTCTAATATTTTTAAAAATTCTATGTTATTAAAAATTATCATCAATTAAAATTATATAGTTAGTAATTTTTTTTATTATTGTGAAGATTTTTGCAATCATTAGAATTTCTTGATAATATCATAAAACTAGTGCTGAAAATCCATATACCTTTGTGATTATATTAAAAATATTAAATTAAGATATTAAATATAAAATAAGATATTAAAAACATTACATAATATTTATTGAATTAAATATTATTTATTAAGTATATGTAATACATATAGTTAAGAGTATATTATTAAGTATAGTTAACATGCGTTAAAACAAGTTCAGACAGAAATATTTATACAGAAAAAGGTCCAAATTAAGACTGAAACGTTTGATAATATTGTATCACTTAATAAAGCAATAATCAAAATACAACCACATTATGCATATTGCTCGTATAGTTTTTCATTCTTATTTGAATTTTAACGAGTACATCTAAAATAGTTAACATTTAATAAAAAAATTAATTTAAAAAAATTTTTTTGCGCTGAATCTTTTTCAGATATCATATCACTATTTTGAAGAAGGAAACGGAAAGGTATCAATATTAATAAAAGTTGGAAATGCAACGAATTAAATATTTTTCTTTATGATTAAACATTATAATAACTTTTATAGGTCGAATTTATCTAGTATATATATATATACTAGATAAAAGTTCGAGGTTTAATGGAGGAGTTCTCGCAGTAATACAATCTATTTTGTGAGGCTCTATAGGTTTAAAGTAGTATTTCAACATCAAATTATAGGAGATCAAGTTTTAAAAGAGGAGTTCTAGGTTCTAATTCCGTAAAAATAGGTTCATATAGGCTGTATGAGCATTAAAAGAGACGCTAAATTTCGACTCGGGTGATTGCGAGAGACGTCTTAGTACGCAATATACACCCTCAACTATTTACCGTTCGTATTTTTCGTTTTCGTTGATTTTTCAACTTTGTTAATTTCGGAGTAGGGTGTGCAAAGTAATAGCTGGTCCTTTCTAGGCGCTTGATTACAGGAGAAATTGACCGTGGAATAAAGCTAAAGGAACGGTATTCCTACTGAACGATCCCGTAATTCGACGCGTGGGTTAACGTGGTGATCTCCGATATTTAATCGGTCTCGTATTACCCAAGAAAAGAGTTAATTCCTTGCTTTTTACATAAATACCTTTCATCAGTTTTGTACTTTGATACCTTGAATCTAAGTCCAGTGTACTCAAATTTGAAGATTTTTCGTATGATGGATAAGTAGATATTTCACAAAGTTAACTAACACGCAATTACGGGCTGTCAACAAACTGCAAGTAATTAATTAAAATGTTTCGAAGAAAAAAGTTAATTAGTTTATTTCGCGTTCTCGTAAATATCAAGCCTTTGAATTTAGAATCTTTTAGAAACTATTACTGTAAAATCCTGTAAAATCCTTTACTATAGAAAGAAGATAAAAATCTACAAGATCCACAAGATTCTGCACGTTGTAATAAAAAAAAGTCGTAAAAACTAAAAAGTATAAGAAGTAATTAAAGAAATATTGATATTTTTAAAGACAATTGTGAATTAACAAAGCATATCAGTACAATTCATCAAGCACGGCGGCCATTTTTCTCACCTTTGTTTTAGCAAATTTACACGACACCAACTAATGGACGTAATTGTATTTTCTAATGCTACGTGCTCATGAGCGGTGCGCGATTTCTGTGTAATTGCATCCGCGTCATTCTGATAGTATCGCGAAACGCCATTATCTGCGTTGAACCCACGGTGGGCGCATCGAGTGCGAGCGCTGGAGGGTAAAAGTTACACGCCGGAGGGGCAGTCGGACGTCGTACCATTCTCATCACAAGCGCGACGCTGAGCCCAGGCTTTGATAATGCTGATTGGAGTGTGGCTCATTCGCTCACAAGCGCAATTACGACTCCTATTTCATAGCTTCTGGAAGGGATCGGGATATGCTCGGATAATTTGGACATGGGCAAACGTGTTCTACCTCTTACGCGCTGCTTGATGCTCTATTAAATGACATGGAAATCGACAAAATTATCGAGACATCTAACGCACATTAACGTTGAAATCGTTACACGGCATGAAAATCGATTGCTGGAACATCGACTATCGCCGCAATCTTGCTCTGACAGATACTAGAGCTTGTTTTTCAAAAAACATTTGTTTTTATATATTATAATAATAAATATAATTTCAGAATTGAAAACATGATTAAAGTGAATATATTGTTCCTTAAGTGGTTAAGAATATTCTTTGTCGTTCTAACAATACCATATTTTTGCTTCTTAGTTTATAATAGCGCGTCGCATTTTCGCGGAATTGTTGTGTAAAGAGAACCACAGTATATTTATACCGCACGACCATTGTGATCACGACGGCAAGTTAAACCAACCGAGCAAAACCTAAGCAGCGCGTTACAAACTGCAGCGACGACGGAATATCAGGAATCAAGCTCGACAAATAACGCATTGAAGTCGTGAGAGACTGCCACGTCGGAAGTTACCCCTTTAAACCGTTTCAGCGAGCTCGACGATGACGTTCGAGGAGTCACCGTGGCTCCGGTTTTACATTCGAATGCGTCAGACAACCCGGGAAACGCGAAGAACGAGCAGGGAACTCGGGGGGGATGTCGGGGAGCGTCTCCGAGGCGATGCCGCGTCGTCGTGCCAAGTTCGACATCTTAGCATCGACACGTACTCGTCATAAAGTTCTGACAGATCGTACGCCCGGCGCCTCTGATAAACTCGCGGGAATATCTTGAAAGGGGACCGAGAAGCGTGCAAGGATGATTCCGGCGGATGAACATGCCTCTCGTGAGAGTTATAGTCTATTCGTCGTTCAAGCGCCGAAGCGCTCACCCAACAACCGGCACCTGTCGCTTCCGGAATAGCTCGGCAGCCTCGGCCATTGCCGCGATGAATAGCGAGGCGGCGGGATCTCCAGTTACGGGCCGTTTAAATGGACGAGGGGAACCGACGACGCCACCGCGTAATTCCTTTAATCAGCCGCGGAATTCGTGCTCTATCCGCCGACGGCGCCAGATCGTTACGCGCTACGACATCGTGTTTTCCTAGATACAGGATCGTGCCACTTGTTGTCATACGACCCTGCATTTGCATTTAATCTTTAACCATTTTGCTATCGCAAGCGCGCCGCAGAATCCGCCGTTACGATCGCGATTCAATGCATTTCGAATACTCAGCTGATCTCTATCTTCAATTTTTATTCGTCGACAAATTAAAAGAGGCAAAGAGCATTTGCGATCATACAGCGTTATCCGAACATCAAACATCCGATAAACCCGATAAATCAGCAGTCGCAAAAAAGTCGTACTTGGGATATCAATTAATGCGGAAAATTAGAGTCAATATTTCAAAATTATATTGCCATTCACGCGGAAACGGCATGAAATAGTGACCGGACTAGCGAATCGGTGCGAGTTTATAAATGTGTTTTCCGAGAAGTTAGCTGGAAAGTTTGTAAAGAAACCCTATTCCCCGTTTTCTGCGAGGCCGGCGCGCACGACTGCGCTATAGTTCCGTTCGGGATGGCTTAGGGTAAGTACTTCTAACGGGGCGCATCGTTATTACGGATTTAGCAAACGGTAGCGAGACCGGGTAAGGGGTTAGAGAGGGTAAGAACGCCGGATCCAAAAATAAACGCTCGAGAAACCGTTCCGGCTGCGCCAGCAAAACTTTCTGCTGCAACGCCCCTGCGGGGGATCGCATCGGTGCGGCGGAGAGAGATAGAAGGACGGGGAAGAATGTAAACGGAAGTGGAAGAGAAGACGGAAGTAGAAAGAAGAAGAAAACTGGCAGCACAAGAGTCGCTTCTGTCTTCATCGCGGAATCCGGTAAGTTAAAGTAGACTTCGCTTGTAGCAAAATTTTTTATTAACAAGTCCTTCCTTTGCAAAACACGCCGAAACTTACTCACGCAAGAACTACATTTGCAGGTGTCAACGGACACCTGCGTGCGTTTGATACGACGACAGCATAATTTATAAGTAAATATAAATCAGTAATGCACATATGAGTATACTGTAATAACACAATTAATTATTTATTGTTTATAAGCGCGCCTACAAATGACAATATGTCGGTACGCTGACACGTAGTCACTTGCATGAATAAAATAAAAGGCGTTATTTTCACGGCATCGTAATGTTAGTCGAACGCTCCACAAAAACATCCAATCCACCATCATCCGTATTAATGTGGCCGGTCTAGTAGCTTATTTATTGTCCGTAAAAGCCCATTTGTTTGTCAATGTCACGAATATACAAGCGGAACAGCCCACGCGCGTTCGGCACTGGAGTGACGAATTCACCGACGAGAAGTGCACACAGTTTGATGAATAAATCAACAATTTGCCGGGGTGCATTCTCTGCGATTTCTCCCCTCCTTTATACATGCGTTATTAATAGATCGATATTTTTCACCCAGGTCAATCACCTCCGACCGGTTAATAACGCGAATTGCGAAATCCCACAAACCTGATCTTCGCACTGCTCGAGTTGCGAAACTTTCGTGTTGCTTGAAACGGAAAGCTCTTGCAACACTCGACTCACGGATGAAAATTATTAATATTTTAATAATCCGATATAAAGGTTGATTCGCTCGAAGAAATTTGCGGCGGAGGCGCCGTCATAAAGCGTAATCAATTTCGCGCTCCGACCCAACACCGTTGCGTTACGTATGTTCGCGTATTCCTTAAAATATTCATGAGACTACGGAGAGAGAGCGCGGTGTAGACTTTATCGTGCCAATCAAGACGAGAGATGGAGTCGAGGCGCAGATGAAAGGCTGCGTCAGGCAACGACGGCAACGACGGCAACGACGGTAGCCAGGGTAAAGAGAACGTAAGAGTATAATTAATGTTCGGAATGCAGGATGAGGCGTTTACACGAGCGAAAAACGAGGGAGAGCGATCTCCGTCTGACCTGATTAGCCTCTCGGTCCAAGCCGTCTACCGTCGCCTACTTGACAGCGCGGTACGTCATGTTGTTTGAGCTACTTCGCTCGTCCCTGCATCTCTGTCTCTCTCTCTCTCTTTCTCTCTTCACCATCCACGTCGCACTTTTAATTTCTTTACCCTCGTGCGTGCCTGCGGCCGTCGCCAGTCTTGTTTGCGGTCGAAATTAAAAATGAGTCGCGACAAACGCGAGTAGCTCGTCGCTTATACGCCTCGTCAACCGTGTGTTCATTTACAATAACAAGCGATAACTCACTTTTTACTAACAAAACGAGATCTAAAGAGCTTTTTTCCTCTTTTCACGTAATACGTTGAAAGCAATTTTAATTATTTGTTGTCGCGATGTATTGCGTCGTAACGAAAATAATAATAAAAATGCCGATGCAATAATGATTAAGAGAAAGTGTATAAAAAGAAATGAAAAAGAGATAGGTGAGACCGCTAATGTGCATTTTTTTGTTATAATATCCTCATTTTGTTTGCAGACTCCGCACCTCTCGTTATGGATATTAAATATGCGATTTCATAATGACAAATACTCGGGTTACTAAAAACGTTAACCGTGGCGCACGCACCGGTCAGTAATACATTTTATGTTTCGTCTAATGTCCTTATACAGTGTGGCACATTAAAGTTATATATGAAATGAGAACGGTGGGTGCAAATTTCATAATTGCATTATGCAGAATAAGCGCGGCGTGAAAGCCAACAATGCGCAACAAGCTTTTTTGTCAAGTTTCGTTCGAGCAGAGCGGGCGACACACGGGATTACTTCTTTCGTAGATATTAATTATAAGCGCAACGCGTACATGTCCCGTTAAAAAGAGACAATTAATCTAGAATCTCGGGCGGCACCGCAAAACTGACGCTCAACTTTCGCGGAAAATCCGCACTCTCATTACGCCATATTGCGGAAAGAGGTCTTTTCGCCATCAGAACCGCCATTAACTTTTTCTGTCGCGATTACGCATCGTGTCTTTTGTTCCGTCTATACTTTTTATTACACTATGTAATCTAAATGTGAGCTTTTGTGCAAAATGCACACGATTATTCGGAGGACGTAACTGCAACTATCAAACGCAAAACGTCAAAAGAAACACATAACTTTATATAAAACATTTCTCTCTAAAAATAAAATGTAATATATACTATCCCAAAAATATCAAAAAATTGTTACCACACAGAAAGTTTGTATAAATTTTTGTATATTTTTCCAGAGAATCCAAAGCTTTGCCTCAGCAAAGCTTGACAATTTTATCCTGCAATAATATTATTTTAACTATTGTAAAATTCATCCATTCAATGATTATCATGAAACTCTTTGACATGTTTTTCACGAATATTTAGTGATTCTTTCCAGCTGAATCATCTCGTGGAAAATAGAGATTTCCACTTAAACAATCCAACGCACCACCTTGGCAGTTACATAAAAGCAGTCTCACAGCTGACAGTGATAAGGCTGTACGAAATTATTCGGTTATTGCATCCGGAAACTCGAATACCTGTAATAACTTTGTCAGAGATTGTTTTGCGGAGACAGTTGCCGTACGAATACAAATCTATCGGACGTAGACAAACGCGGAGATGAAAGGTTTATGGAAATGGCAGTCTACTGGCGAATCAAAATACAAGGCAGTCCATACAAAGGACCGGATAAGGCAGCAGACGCGATGTCGCCGGGATAGCAGCAGATTGTACTTAACTATACAGCTTTATTCTAACAAAGAGATTTATGAAATGCGAATATGTCACTCAAGTAAATAATCTTATTCGAAATAAATATCATCTCTAAAAAAGTAATGCGCGCGGTAAAATTATTTGTTATTATTTGCGATATGCTGTAATTAATAACAATTTCTGGCACATAATATCATTATTTGTTCCACATTCGTTGCACATACTTCAAACGGCTTAATATAAACTGTCATACGCAGTCTCATCAGAATAGATTTTCATTAAACGATTAATTATTCCGTTTTGACATCGACTGCATGTCAAACGCCACCCGTACTGTCCCCCCGCGCGCGTACAATAAGAGAGAGAGAGAGAGAGAGAGAGAGAGAGAGAGAGAGAGAGAGAAGGGAAGGGAAGGAAGTGTTTGTACAAGTAAATGCGTACACCCACTATCCAACCGAAATGTAACCGCGTAAACCGCAAGCGCGTTTCAAATTAAATTTCTACGTGAGATATATGCGCATATCTCCTTCGACCTGCCTGTACCTATTTCATAGCAGGGGAATAATCCCGCAGTCGATCACGATCCAATCTCCGCAGAACATAGTGTCTACAGTGCCACACGTAATGCACGTCCCAAGAAGTATAGCCGTAATAAAATGGCCGTTTGAAAGCGACGCGAAAATTCCCCGCGGAATATGGATTTAATATACAGCCCGATGCTCACGGCGAAATCTAATATCCCGCGAAAGAGTCGATAGTTTCATCGGGATGAACCTTGGATTCACGTGGAGCGAACGAAAAAGAACGGCGGGAAAGTAACGGGCGGGCGCGCATAAGGGAGGAGGGTAATTTCTATCGAAATTCCACGGGAGTTTTACGACCGCTCTGCTAACCGTTCGACGCTCGTGAATTTGCGAAATGCCGTGCCTAGTAAAATGCAGCTTCGAATGCCCGTGCGCCGTCGATGTTGGCGGGAACCGGGGTCGTAATATCCGCTGACGAAAGACATCATCGCGCCGCAAAAGATAAATTGAGAGCTACGCCCCGTGAGCGGATCAGCGCTTTCGTGACGATGTCGATCTCCTTGGTGGGATTAAACGTCCGTTTTCACGCGATATCGCAATCGCTATTGTGGTATCGAACGTCACTGCGTAAGTCGCTGGGAACACCTAATGTCAATGTCGTCACCCGAGTCACTGTGAACATAGAATGTTGGTGTCGCGTCGACGGAATCGAAAATGCCACGCTGCCACGAGAACGAATGTGACGTGAAAGAATTTCCGATCGCGATAAGATTGTTGATAAATTTGTTATTGCTTTGTACATGATACAATGTTATTTAAAAAATTGTTGAAAGAATGAAAAGATGATTTATATTTAGTATTTCAACAGATATATGATATTTATATTGCATTGGAGATTTTCTCATTAAAAAATATTTTTTATCAAAAGTAATATATTTTAACAATAATTTAAAACTCAAACAATATCAAAATCAAATCAATATACATTTTATCAATAGCGCGTGTATACTTTTATTTAAACGAAATAATAATGATTAGATTAAGAAAAATTCCAGAGAATTAAAAGAAAACTCCAGGATAAAATAGAAACTCTTTATCGCTTTACTGGACTCAAAGATAAAGAAAAAAATTATTGTAAAGTTTTATACGTTATAAAGCAAAGAATCGAGCTTAAACGTGACTCTAATGTTCCATTAACATTTCAGTTTTAGCGAAGCGCTAAAACGTACAAGATAGACACAATGGACAAGAAAATTGCTGTTAAAACAAAGAAATTAAAGGCCGAGGAATGTTCAAAGGATCGTGTAGCCAGAACCATTCCGACGCTTCTTCGACTTTACTATTCTCCCAGCACGACTTACGATCTCCTCAACTCGAATAAAAACCCAGCAGGAACGCTATTACAAACACGAGTATCCTCTGGAATGGGAGATGGTTCCTTTAGATTCCTAAATAAAAGAACAACATAGAAACTCGCACGGAATGTCGCCGCTAAGTAAAACCTTGAAGAAAACGGTTGCAACGGTCTTATGTATACGCCTGCTGGGCAAAGACGTGGAAGCCACCACTAGCGACAATGAGAACTCGATTATTCCGCGGTTTTCACGCTTCTTTCACGAACCGCTAACTTAGGTGCAAAAGCAAGAAAAGCTGGACGCACAATGCACACCAAGAGACATTGGGTATACTGAAAGTCCCATTCGCCGTAGCGGCAGACAAACACGGGGAAACATGTATACATGATGGCCAGGTTCTCATTCACATAGTTAAATCTCTTACCGTTCGCGTTGGAAAAAAGTTTCAAAAGGCATAATGCGCTAACGTTGCGCGTGATATGCCTTCTAGCATTTTGAGAAACTTGCGCATAAAAGTACAAAGCGTAAACCGCGTAATGGAATCTTAAAGTCTTTATATCGCAAATAAATAGATAAAAATTTATTTATTTAAATATTCAATGAGCAAATTGTCAATATTGCTAACATTAAACTATCTGGATGTAAATCTAAATCAGGTATGATCAACTTCGGCTTCGGAGTCGTAACGCTTTCGCCTCTTTCTTATCTCGCGAAGTGAGATAGAGAAAGAGTAGAAAGAAACAAACACTGAGGCGCGATAAATTCTATAATCTATGAGCAGCAATTGATGGGAGGCGCCTCAGTATCTGTTTCTTTTTACTCCTTCTTCATCTTACTTCGCGAGACAAAAAAAAAAAGGGAGAAGCGTTACAGAGCCAAAGTTCCCTGATCTATAATAAATTATATAATATATTTGTTATTATCATACTTTTAACTTGGAAGTGGCAATTATCTTTAATAATTGTCAAATCAATGCAGGAACGGCTGAAAAATTGCGAATAATTAATATTCAGAATGTGATCAATGCGATCTTGCCTTGCATTTAGAAATTGTCTTGGTTATCAAGATTTATCAAGGTTGTGTTAGAACTGCGTGAGAGAAAGCCATCCTGGCTATATAGAAAGATTATTGAACTGCCTCTAGTAACTGGCGAATGCCGACCGTGGTTAATGAATCCCCCAGAGTTCCTCTCGGAAGATTAACGACGTAAGGAACGCCGGCAGCTGGTGTGCGATGAAAAGGAGCTGGGATCTTTTAATGGTGTATCTGACTTGGATAATGTCTTTCGCATGAGTCTTTCTTTGCAAAACAAAGAGATTTATAAAGACGCGTATGAGCAAGAACTCACTTCCTACGCGATTTCTCGTTTTAACCAGATCTGATTTTTAATGTCCACGTTTCATTTCATGTGATAATATTAATTTTAATTTTATTGTTAGCACGCAAATATTTTTAAGAAATATTTTCTACTTTACACAATTTTTTACAATTATTAGGTATCGCTGTTTTGTAAAGTCTGAATCTTTTTGAAACGTTTGCAAAAATTATTCGTAATCAAACATTAAAATTTGCAATTAAATATTAATATCACAATTGTCGTCAGTAATTAATTACATTTCAAACTGAGTTCCAATGATTTGACATAAGCGCCAGACATAAAAGTAATGGAGTTATAATTAATTAATTAATACGCCAATTGTTCCAAATGGATATATTGGCTAGTGAATAAATAAATAAGCCGAACCTACATTAATGAAATCCATTCAATAAAGGTTAATGGAAGCGCAAGAAATTATGGAGATAGTTTCCAACTCATTCGTCGATATATATCGAGATTATTCATACAGTTAAACCGCATTATCGAACCAAGGGCCTTCGGGTCAGAATAATTACAAGAAGTAATGAAATTCAATTATGTCATAACAACAAACTGCGCAATGAGGCTATGAACAGCGAATATATTATTCCATTAATATAGAAAAGACAGAAATAAATCTCTCATAAATATATATACATTATAATTATTTAATTATGTACACACGCACGATCTAATTACCTATTATTTTATTATTCAACTTTCATATAGTTTCGATCGCGTAAGAAATTGCAGTCGAGAATATAATATCTTAATTTAAAATTAGAAAGCATCTGGAAACTGGCAACCTTATCAGCATCCTTCATAATGTCTTAAGTTGTTAGCAACTCGCACGTAAGTCGATTACGTTTAACGCTATTGACACACTTACGGGAATTGCTCGTCATCGCGGTCGAGTGAGAGCAACGCGACAAAACAGCCTCATGCGTCTCCGCCTAAATGCGCTATACGTTATCGCTGCCCGAAGACACCCGGGTATACAACGGTGTAGAGGTAGCGCGCCGCAGCACGCATATAACAAGCGGAATTTCACGAGCAATAAACAACTGCCACCGTAATCGTGGCAGTAATGTATGCCCGCCCGACGTCGGGATCGTTTTCGGCGCGAGAAGAAGAGTGGCCACGTGTTTCGCGCCACACCGTCTAAAGTCTCCACAAATGTGTATATGAACTCACGCGTTCACGTACGTGCTGTTCGCGCAGGTGTTTCACTTTACAAAACTGCCTTGCTTTCCGTTGCGAGCCGTGTTTTGCGCCGCCGAGGAGAGAAAAGAAACGGCCCGGAGACTCGGCTTTGGCGCGAGAGGTGGCACAGGTGCCTGTGTTCAGACAAGCGGATACGTACCTGTCCAAATGTCTCCATGCGGAGCTCGTATTACGGTAACATATGAGGACGGGAATACTTATTCCCGTGCGCACCGTCTAACTTCGCTCGTTATGAGACTTTTATTTCTGTCCCGCAGAAAGTTGCTCCGGGGAAAAAAGGGACGATATCGCAACACGCCTGTGCTGCCTTCGAAGAGTTCACGAGAGCGTTGTGTTTTTCGCAACGTCGGAGATTCGGAGATTTCATCATTGTGTTGTGTATTTCAATTAATAATTACATGTAATAACTTTTATAATCTCGTAAATAATTTTCAACATCTAATTCTAAAAGTGACAATAAATATCATGGTACAAAAATTAATCTTAGTTTTTGCGTAACTCTCCGTGCAAAAAAATTACAAAATATTTAATATTTTCACATATACGATCGAAAACATTCGAGATAAATTTATTTGGAATTCTCACGAATGGGCGAGCACGTTACATCGAACGCGCGCTCGTGAAAATGCGTGCAGTAGAAAATGTATAAAATAAATTTGTCGAGTATCACGCGCAGAGTCCCGTGCTGCTTTTTCCGTGTCGCGCATAGAACATTAATCACATTATCCGCGTGGAAACTCATGCGATAACGTCGTACAAACAGATCCAAAGCGCCAAATGTGTTAGTTTAATTTCAACTCAAACGGCACTTCAACGATTATTTGTCCCGACGTAACTACTCATTTATAGCTAGCTGTCCACATTGCTAATTGGACCATGCCAATTTGGCAGATCTAAATCCGCTAAAATCCCCAAAAAATGTACCCCAATAATATTGGCGCACCAAACTGAAAATTCCGATCAGTTTTGAATGTGCTACGTTTTGAAACTCACTATGATGGGTAGGTTAATTAACGAGAGATGTGGGTTAAATTATTATTAAAAAACATCGATGCCAATCCAAACGGATGAACTAATTGCATTGGTTAGACTCGTTAAATTCCATTACAGCGTAATAAATGAAGTTGTGTGATATTATATGCATACCATACTAATGAAATTTATTGCTACATGTATGCATAGTAACCAAAGGAATTCAGAAAATAATGTATTTTATGAAGAATTGCTTCACACAAAGTTCGGAAAATTATAAAGCATCAATTGTAAATTATTATATATGTATAAATGTATGCATAAAATATAAATTTATCTTTAAATAAAAGTTACAGTAGTTTTGAATTCTTTATAAATTCTTTTAGGCAAAAAAAAAACAAGAATATATAAAAAAAATTAAAATAAGCAGCTTAAGCAGTAAAAATAAAAACACGAAAGTGTAAAAACATTAAAAGGAAAAAGTAAAAATGTAAAAGAATAACAGTGTGCAAATGTTAATCTTCTTCTCGTGATTGTGACTTTCATAAATTAAAAAACTATTATATATTTATTTCATTAAAATACGAAAAATTTATATTAAATATATTATATTATTATATTAAATTATTTATATTAAATTAATATTAAATGTCAGGTTAATTAACAAATGAGATTAAAATTAACAATTAGTTTCAATAGATTGTTAAAGAATCATATTTATTGATCTACATTATTTTCCGATAATGAGCTTTAAAGTAGATCAAATCATTAATACAATGCATTCATTCTTTCGTGTAGTAAAAATGCATGCGTCGCTCTTGTTATTGACTTTTACTACTTACATGCTAATGCAACATGAAGAAAACGTATAGATCATTACGCTCTATGCACAATACTTGATTAAAAACACGCGTGAATAACATTGCTTATGCTTTTTTAGAAGAATGCATACAAGTAAGCTTGTACGTGCTCTAGAAGCTTAATGTCGCATAAAGTAATGTCACCTTTAAGCTTCGACATGTGTCTACGCATGAGAAATTCTTATAAAAATATTTATGATGCGATTACTTTCGATTATTCAGATTAGATAAAGCACGGATGGCATTAACAATCATACAATAAAAAATATTTATTACAAAAAAAATGTGAACTTGAATTTAGATTATTGATGCACTAAATTTTATTACAATTACTTTATCAACAATGAAGAAATATGTATTCATGTATATTTATTAAAACGCTGTAATGGAATTGTGTCAATATTAAACTTTATACAATTATAGATTAAATATTCAAATTTATTCTGTGAGTATTCCAAAATATTTGAAACACTCGCATTAGTTCAAAAGCACACGCAGAAATGAAATTACAGAATTTAATTTTATTTGTTCAAATACGTAATCAGTACAATGTTTGTAAAATTTATAGAATAGATATGATAAATTGTAATCATTTCACATTCAAGAAATACCGCCCAATGATACATAGTACAGAATCAAAATTTATAATATGAATATAGTTTGTCATATAAAAAAAATGCAATATATAACAGAAAGTTGATACTACATCATTTAATAATGCTCCAATGTAAGGTCAAAGTTTTTTAATTATTCAAACGGCAAACTTTAGAACTTTCGTCTCAAGACATGAACGAATGTAAGTTTTGTGAGCGATGGATACCTCTTGTGAACTCACGCTTAATTCAATTTAATCAAATATAGAGACTTAAAAATCGAATCTTTAATCGAATATTTTATTTTCGGTGCGATTATTTTGCAAAGAATTACACGAGCGTTGAACCAAATGCGTATTATCCCATTAGAATTATTGGTCGATTTTCGTCCTAAATCGGATTATTTAGCGGCAGTTATTAAATTATCGAAGTACATATATATTCCTTGCTGCCATCACAAATATTGCTGTTAAATGCATCATTTTTAAATCCGCAATTTTAAATAGTGTTTTTAATCCGATCATAAATATTTGATCTCTGCTCGTACCTCGCACATATCCATCTAATATATCGTTGAATAATGCAAATGCTTTATATATTTTAGTTTCTCCATAAAACATGATTATTTATCACAATAAATTTTTAAATTTGCATTGCACTAATATCAGTTACATTATTTATTTTTTATATTTTTATATATTATAAGTTTTTCTAAAACAAAACATTTTTTTGAACATTTTCGTGAAAATTTATGTAATAGAATATCAAAAGTTTATGACTTTTTTGCTGAAAAAATATAAATCTATAAAGTAATGCAATTTTGGAATAAAAATTTTATAAACATTAATTTAGCATGTTCCAGATTATAAAAAGAAACTTATTCAAAGAGATCATGTGCGATGAATCGTATCTCGATGAGAGCTTTTCGTGATCTCCTGACAAGGTTTCTCAGCAACCGCCGCGATAGAATAAAGCCACAACAAATAAATCTTTCTCGAGGAACACTTCCGAATTTGAATTTCCACGGTCGGAGGCTTCGGAGTAAAATTATCCACATTTCCAGGAGTGAATTTGCTAACTTCGCTTCGCGACGACACCGAACTTTCGGTAGCTCTGCTATTTTACCGCGAAAAGTTTTGAATGTGACCGAAGAAGGGTATGGTTACCTGAATTTACGTAATTGTGATCTTTAAAGTATTTAAATTGCAAGAACAGTTTAATGCTTGCCGTTTCGTTAACAGATAAAACTGCCGGTAAAAGTTTCGATAGCAGCACGAAGTCCGAATGACGAGTTATCTTCCTTCATCGAATTATTACATTTAAAAAAAAGTTAAGATATTGTATCGTCTAAAATTTAAAATTTTGAAACAATTCTTTTGTTGCTGATAAATTTTCCAACCTAATTCTTGTTGAAATAATTAATTATCTTCAATTGATTATAACTATTGTCTCATCGGAAAATCTGCCTCGGAAAATCCTACGTGAATATACTCCCTTCGTGTCTGTCGTCGTCTACATTATAAATTGCGAAGTTCGTGTTACGACGACCCACGTACGCTCGGAGTACCAGCGCGGGATGGTGGTGTGAAAAATGACTGAACCTCGCATTAATCGCAGCTACTTTAACGTTACGTCTGCTACGTGCACGAAGCTAAAGTTCGCCGCGCACCTGCGGATGAAACGTCGATGCCGATGGATACGTTACACGAGAACTCGGTTTGCGGTCCTATGTACACTTACGGACACGCGTAAACTCTGCCGTCTGTCAAAACTGAGGAGGGTCATTAAAACAAATTACAGGAGACATGAATTAGTGATAGTACACTCGCGTGTAAGAGAAGTTGAACCCTTTGAACCCTTGCAGCATATTCATGTAGCAATTTAATCGAAAAGTTTCTTTACCGCACCGACTTGTTAAAATACTTTTTATCGCATTGATATATCCGTTAAATATTGCAAAATAAAATTGAATCAAGTAGATAAGAAACACGATTTAAAAATATTATTATAATTCTAAATTAAAAATAATTGGTACAAGAAATTTTGGAAATTTTTTTATATGATCTATGCAATATTACACATAGCTACAAAAATTTAAGAAATGCTTATAAGAAGACGAAAAGTGTGTTCCTTGCAAAAACCTGACCTCACATTGTTCGAAGATTTTTTTTTCACACAGACTGAAAGGTGACGGAAGTGTATTCGAGCCAATTCTTTCAGTTCCTCCCCGAAAAAAGAGAATAACAGAAAGATAGTGACGAGGAAGAGGCGGGAGGCAGAATACGTGGAATGAGCTGTAAATCAATCGAACGCCTAACGAGCGTGACCTACTTCGTAGATGGTTTTGAAGTTGGTCTTAAGCCCTTTTCGGGTTCATTGTGTCCTCGAGTGTAGCTAATCTTCTGGACGTCTTATACTGCCCTCCAGGGATATAAACTGAATAAAAACTTTTAGTTCGGAATGTTATTTGCGTTCAGGTGAATATAATCGTTCCGATAAAGTTTATTTCTCTTACAGCGCAACGCCGCGGTCGATAATTTTTTAAAACTTCGATAACGATGTCGAATTGAATTATGAATTGTTAACCCTTATTGTACAGAAGCAATGTCAAGTTCACGCAAAAAATTATTATTACAAAATTATTTTACTATTACGCATGAAAAAAATAATTATTTTTGTTGATTAATTTCTTTCGATTTTCTCAATTTCGTACATAATTATAATTCACATAATCTTGCAATTATATTATCGATAAGCTAAAAGATATTAATTTCACGCCGCGAAATCACGTTCTCATGAGAAATATAATCTGGCGCGTTCGCCACCGTTGTAGTCTTTTAGGCCCCAACGGGAGAGGATCCCATCTGCAATGTAATTTAATATCGCTGCCATGCTGCCATTCCCTCCCCTGCCTTCGATTTCCAGTGATTCCATCATCGAGTATATTTCTATGGAACTGCTTTCTTTGCGGATTTCTTCAACAACAATTCGATTTAAGAATGATCAAACTCGGAAAACGCCAAATAGATATTGATGAAGAACTCATTTTATTTTCGAAGCTGAAAATAACGATCGCGTTCAGTTATGACGCCGGATTATTTCTTGCTCTTATCAATTAATTATATTTTATATTTAATCACGAAATGCTCATCTTTCGTTATTACATTACCACATAATGAGTTTTAAATCTCTTTTATTATCGTTCTCTCTTCCCAGCTGTTTCATTTACATGAAACGTCATCCATAGAATTCATCCAATACTATTTCACATACAAGAACCATTGCCGTTTCTCTGTTTTCCCTCCATTTTCAGGTCGTTTCGCATTTCGCGTTTTGCCCTTGTTGCTTTCTCATTTATTCTGAAAAATGCGATAAAGTAGGATCTGACCTGACATCCGATGGGAAGCAGCGGAACCGAAAAGATAAAGAGCAACGGCTGCCGGCTTGGTCGCGGCAAAGTGTAAAGGTTACGGGAAGATCAACGAGAATCAGCATGTAACGGGAGAAAAAAATACCTCCTGGCAGTCGTAGTACAACGTCGTAAATAACACGCGAAAGTCTTGGCCACGCCAGGCAAAATCCATCCCCGACATCGCTTTTACTTCTCACTCTTGTTTCTCGCGGATTATAACGCTGTTATTTATGAGCCGCGGAGTGCCTTTCAACTAAAGCTTTATATAGTACAACACTGAATTTTCAGCCGCCGAGGAACCGGAATAACGGCGCGAGATTTATTTGCACGTAACGAGGATGTTTCTCTTGCTAAATAAGTCTCAATCGGATTTTTAATTACAAGCAAGTTTTGCACGCAATTTGCTCTGTGTAAAATGTATCTCGCGTTGCAGCCAGTCGCGGAGGGAAAACGATAAAATAACTTACGGCCGTAATTTCTCTTCGTTTCTCATCGGTACTATTCTCAGTGCTATTCTCGGCAATAACCACGTACTTTATCCAACGATTTATTTACCAAGTCTATGTATGAATCTTTGCATTTCTTTTCGTTATTTATATTCTACCAATCAAGTAAGAAAATATTATTAATGATGTTTAAATATTTTTTCCATTCCCTCAATTGAATCAAGTATTCTGGTGAACATCTGGAAACTATATTCGGCAAGCAGTACACACGGCATTTTCTTGTGTGTACGTGGCAAATGCAGTCGCATCAGTTCCGTCACGTCAGAAGAGATTAAGCGGCGAGCGCATCAATGTCCGAAAAGTATCGAAAATTTAAAGAACGCCGGAAGGTAGCTTCTATCGACAGCTTTCTCGGTTCTCAAGTCACGTTTCGAATCGCGGTGATCGTTTCACAGGAACGTGCCTTCGTCGGAACAGAGTTCTATGTCGGTGAATCCGCGCCCGGAAAGCTCCGGGCGAGTGCCAGCGGGTCGCGTTTACAGAGAGCTCCAAGTTTGTTCTTTCTATGCTCTCTCATGGTGGTTTCTACATTGCTACCGAGGCAATGACGAGGCTAGTTTCGATTCCACACCTGGAGGCGTTCGTTTACGCTTAAAAACCTAATTAAAATAACAATCGACCACGAACAATTGCAACCGTGTGTCGCGTACACGTATATCGTACGTGCGTGGATTCTGAGAAGAGAACGGTGTTGTATCGATCGAAAGAAATTGATTAATATTCCTTTTCTTTTGTCTGATGCGTCTGTTAATAGCCATGCGAACAAATTTTGTCATGAATAAATTTATTATAATGCTAATTTATACGCCTTCAATTGGAAAATCGTGATATTGATATAAGTCCTTTCTCATTGTCAGACGTTTTGTATGAAAGAAAAACAATACTTGATCCAAATTAAAGACGCGAACAATAGATGATATCTTCGCCCTAGTCTAGCTGTTATTGCAATAATTTTTCAATATTCACAGCAATACCAAATGACTCTCATAAATATTTCTGCACTCGAGAATACAATCAAGACGGCGATATCTAAAAACGCTCAAGAAAGAATCCCGAAAGAATAAATGGAAGCTCCAGGCCGATCGACCACCGCAACGCAGATTCAAACGGCAGCGCGGCAATTATATTGGTAACGCGACAGGATGAAATTGCACGACAAACAAATTGTCGGCGATGAAATCGCTACGAATAATTCTGGAGCGCAACGTTTCACTCCGAGCACATCACGGCGAATTGCGGAAGCGTCGGAATACGCGTCGCGGAAAATTAAATGTCAAATTAATGCGGACGATAAATTCGCCGGGCGAACGAGCGACGCGGACGTACGGCAAGGGCAGCAAATTTACGGCGCATTATCTGGAATTTAATTCGACGACATATAAACGCGTGAAGCACGACTGATAAGACGCCCGGTCGAGAAGCGGCGAGGCTCCCGAAAGCGGAGGAACACCGTGAAGATAACAAAATCGACCGCGTCTACTTTACGAGTGCTAAATCCTGACTCGACTAAAGCCGCTCGTATTCACCTGCCGGTAAATTCGCTGACGCTTCGTCAAGCATATTTCGCGCCACTTTCATTTCTCTCTCATCGTAGGAAAGTTCGAGTATCAATTAGAATATCAATTTTACCACCCAACACACTTGTATTCAACTTCACATCATTATCAGCGCATATATTAAAGTCTCGCTGTATTTTAAACGGTATCTTCTATCTTCAGTAGAGCGAAGCGGCAATTGAAAACGCGATAAAAACCAAGCTGATCTCGACACCGATGACGCTTTCTCGAAGATACCTTTCTTACTCGAGACATCTTTATATATTTTTTCGATAGTCGAAGAAGTAAAGGAATAAGTAAAGGAATAAGTTTAATGAGATAAGTATATATATATATATATATATATATATATATATATATATGTATTTTGAAATTGTTATCATTTGAGTTTATGTGAATATACAAATATACATGTGTATATAACAAACTGTCATAAAAAAATGATCAAATAGTAACAAAGTAAGTATCGAATAAAGAAAGATATTTTTAAGTTTCTATCCTAATAACAAAACAAACTTTTTTTTAAATAAATCTTTAATACTCTAAAGACAAGAAAGCTGTATGGGTTTCAAAAGCGATTTATAAGTTATTACAAATGAAATTTCCGATTATGCAAATCGGTAGAACGGAATACTAAAGCCCGGCGTTTTCAAATTAAACTTTCGTGTCAGGATAACGAAGCAGCTAAACTCGAAATTAGAGTTTCTCATTTTCTAAATGCCAGGCGTGCAAATTATTAGGAGTTTGTAATAAAGCAATAATTGGTACCTAATTTGTTATTCAGAAGCACGTAAATTCGCTTATTATTACGTTAGTTTCAGATTCGTCGCGCGATATATTCCGCCCGCGTAGCGCAATAAAGTAAGATTATATATTTCAGAACGCATCTCTCTTTCTCTCTTTCTCTCTCGCGCGCGCTGCATATAAAGCAAGATGTTATCATGCGACCGATATACCGCAAAGATGCGTTTAAAATTTTGGTGGAATTTTGAAACAAAAAACAATTTATATATTTTGCTCGTACTATCTATTTCGAACAATCTATAACACATTCAACAAACATGCACGAATATTACTGCAGAATGCAAATTTACGCGTCTTCAAATAAAGGACGAATTGACAACTTATATAGCCGAGATGTCAAACTTTCGAGAATTTTGTAGAAGCTCCTCGAGAACTTGCAGAACTTCGCTGAAACATACATACGAAGGTACGGCAAACTGTACGCGCAAATCTTTGAATCGAGTGCATTTCACATCGAAGAATCACGATAATATTCAGCGCGAGCAACGCAAATGCAATCTAATTAATGCGGCACAGAATGCAAATTCGGGTACATTATATTGCGATTATCATTATTGCGATGCAGCGAATACAGCGGATTTTAATTCCGCAAGCAGGCACTCGGCGAATCGCTTTGTCGTGCGTACTTCCCTAGGACACGGTTGACTGAATTTAAAGCGGCATTTCACCTCCGATGGTGTATCGATCGATCTGGAAAAGATTCGCTGAGAAATCGCACCGATCAAATGGCGGAACTATTCGCACGTTGCCGGAAACTCCTTAAGAAGGTTTGATATTATGAGAGGTAAAGAGATGGAGGGGGAGGGGCAGCCATGGACGACTAAACACAGACACATCTGACAAAGAGAAGCAGGAAAATGTCGAAAGAACAGATGTATTGGGAGTAACGAACGAGAAGCTAAGACTGCACTAGACAACTTTAGCTGTAGCTACAGTCAATGTGGTCGTTGCATCCAGTCGGCAACTAGCATTGTTGGTGGTGCATGTGGGTCAACCCACGCTGTACTTCCGGTGACGACACGCCAACGTAACGACGAATGGAACGACAGACAGACACAGAGAGAAAGAGAGAGAGAGAGAGAGAGAGAGAGAGAGAGAAACAGTTGTAAAAGCAAGACGCCATAATGCGAATGGAAGGAAGACGCCGAGATTCGAAACTACAAGCGGACTTGTGTCAACACCTTCTGAGCTGGGAGGGTTTAAAAGACGCGACCCATCGCCTTTAACGTTTCGCCAGGAGCTAAATGACCAATTTGAGGGTTCTCTTTAAGGATAACGTCTTAACCCTTGTAATTGCGTAACTGCATGCAATTTGAACTGCTATTTCCTTGCTAGGAGTTTCGACACGATGCGTCGTGTAATGAAAGGGACTACGTAATCTTTAATTAAAGCAGACCGCAAATGAAAACAACACTTAATATTGTCTCGTAAGTTACGCGATGATTAAAAGCGAAAAGAATATTATATGCGAATAAGTGTCAATAATATTTCAAAAATCTTTGAATTCAAAATCTACCAAGTTTTTCTGACAAAACGTTGGCTAATTACTACAATATTGTAAAAAACATCGAAAACAAAGAGATTTATATTAATTCGTGCAAAAATATATAACATTTTTTAAATCATCTGATATTTAAAATATTTCTATTATGCTTCTTTATAATTGTTGATGGAAACTAGTTCTGCCGATAAAATTTGTCTCAGTGCAATCAGTACAAAATTCTGAGCTATATTAGCTTTTCGCCGAAATGCAGATGTTGTAGTGCGCATTGATTTTACGAGAGCACAAGGTTTTGATACGTACATCTCGTGTCCCGGGAGAGTACAAGTTTGTATCGCTAATAGCAAGCGATTGATAATTTGGCCCATTGGCGCCATTTGGGAATAGCAAATGCGAATGACACGATACGACTGTGTCAACAGCATTGTTAAAGAACGAGATGTGTCAGTGAACTCGCCGTCTCGAATTTCTAATATATTCGTTTACAATGTAAAGAGCGCGTTCCGCCTTATCGCGCTACACGATTTCAAATTGTGCACTCTCAGCTGTGTCAAAATGTTTACGCAAACTTGCATATCATCGTTAGTACAGGTTGCATTAATTCGATAACGTGCTAGTTTGCGAGTATTACAACGCTCCTAAATGAAGCACCTATCGATAAAATATTAATCTGCAAAATGCGTTTTGCTCGATGAATTCATTCTCACATCGTGAGTAAGCATATTATACTACACATTAAATATTACATTTTTCAAATAAATCCATTTTCCTTGTGTAAATAAGTTATTTCTTATGCGAAAGATATTTCAATTAAATTTCAATTAAATATCAATTAATTGATATTTCATTCGCAAACGTAACATAAATATCAACCAGACGAGTCTTGGTAATTAAAGGCGCAAAAATTTCATTAAAAATACGACAATCCGTTAAACTGAGGTAAAAATAAAGAGAATTATGATTTCTTGCGCTATCATTAAGCACAGTCGGTTTAATTTATATTCGAAATTCCGCTGCTTCGTGTTACCGGTCGAAAATGTGATACTTCATTAAAGATGCAGGAATTGTAATTTGCATCTGGTAGTTGGTACTTTTAAGTAGGTTAATTTCCTGACAGTTTCGCGTACTGCGAGCTCGCTTCTTCCCATCAACCCTGTGCATTAGGGCCTTTGTCTTAAACTTTTTATCTTCGTTCCTTAATGACGTTAAGAATGCATTTTGAAGGAAACTTTAAACTTTTATTGAAATTCGACTTTGTTAATGAGGCTTTAATTTCAAACGTAACACGTAAAATATTACGAGACCACGGTAGAAATGAGATAAATTACGCAGCAGAACTGACGCATATTTAAAGCTTTAAAAGTATGAATCTGGACGAAAGTTGATGCTAGTGGAATTTTAAATAAGCTTCAAATAACATGTAGCTAAATTAAATATGCAATAAAAAGAGCAAACAGACCATCATCGCACAATATGTTGATATACGAGAAATCTATTGTTCGACATATAAAATGTAAAAAGCAAAAACCGCCGTAAAAAAGTGTAAGAAATCAATTTTTACTACGCGAGAACATTAAAAGCTATTGCCGTTAAAGTTTGTTTCAATCTTCATCACTACAAAAGTAGTATTTTACAATGTAGAGTTAGATTTAATAACACAGTTTAAAGGTTTTAGGCGAAAAAAGTACGTCGAAAAATACTTTCCCGCAGGTCTTAAAAACTCCTCGATGCACGTAATTCGTTTGAGACTCAAAACCACTTTAATTCCCTCGTTAAAGTCTTAGGCGGCTGAAGAAAAGCCTTTATAAATTACGGCCTCATTATATTCAAAATTAAAAATTGTGCGTACGCTTACCGCTTGGCGAAGTTTGCAGGAAAGATCTGCGCCGTTCCCACGAGTCTGTTCGTCACCACCTGTTAGAAAAAACGAGGACATAAGTTAACGGGAGAGATAAAAACAGTAAAGTGGCATAAAAAAGATCAACTGTAAGACTGGTTTATCCGACGACTTCATTTACTACACGAGACTGTAATATCTGGATATATTATGGATATCTCGCATAAGAAGCTAGCTGCAAATTATCGAATCTCAAATTTTCATCGGTTTCCAGTGAAAAAAAAGCAATTTTAACTTAAACATTGTTTATATTTTAAGCGGAAATATTTATAGAAGTTTAATATAATATAATATAATAACAGATATATCAAAAATCAAAATTTTTAATTTACACTGAAAAAAATATTCTATTTGATTCAACAAACCGTCTGTTTCGTCCAAAATCGAACAGACGGTTTGTAGAATCAAACAGAACATTTTCTTCTCAGTGTAGAAATGTAGTGTAGAATTTAATAAATTTGCAAATGAACATACAAATATGAAAAGAATAGAGGAAATTTTTTTAAATTATGGTAAAAATACTCATTTTTTTTAAATTTATATAATAGCGACGCGTCAAAACAGTGACGATAAAACGCATGTGTACGTGCAATAAATTTCATCTAAACAAAAAAATCAAAAAGTATTCGGTGCAAAATCGCTTTGACATCTCGATATCTTTTCACAGCGCAGAACGTAGAGATTGGCACGTAGTTACGTCACAGCTAACGCGCTCGCGGCAATTTCTCGCATGCAGCAAAAAATTAACCCCCGCTGCGCGTGTCGAATTACAGGACCGACAAAAAGAAAATAACATGAATAAATAAATCGGACGAGAGACAGAAATGTGGAGAAAAAACTTACAACGAGTTTCCCGGAACGATCCGATTACATCCACGAGCGACGGCGTGATGCGTGAACGCAACGTTTGCATGCGTAATACCCGTTGCATACGACTTAATTACACGGAGTGCTATAAACCTGCGTTGAATCATTGTCACAATCTTCTCGATTTGCGCCGACCGGCGCCGCGAGCAATGGATTACCGGCCGTTTCTATCGCATGATTTACGCCCGAATGTACTTTGCATTCCATTTACGAGGAAAGGGTGCGTGCGGCTTGCACAGGGAGGGAGGAGGAGTAATCCCCGGGTCCGCGGCCTCACGGTAAGCCCCATACATTACGCCTTATTTACACGCGTGTGACAAGTTTCTCGCCCCACGTTCCGTGTTTCGATGCATTAGCCTGCATGTGCGTTGAATTCGTCAGCATGGTTTGCGCTCTATTGCGTTGTGTTACAATTAATATGCATAACTATGACCGCGTTCCAACGCTCGATAACGCGCGCCCAGTTGCGCGTAACCGGAGCATTCTCCCACGCGCGACAAAAGCTCGTAAAGCTTTCTTAGATATTTCTTTCGGTCCTCGATAGTGCCGTATCTCGTTAATTTATACGGATTATATATTACGACTTTTCACTCGCGATAAATAAGAAGAGATGAATGAACGGTGCACATGGAGGAGTAATAATTTATAATTCTTTTTTTATAGCGTGTATCTTGATTTCTTTGTTACAACGCATATTAACTTGGACGATAAATGCGTGAGAGCTAAAAAGTAACTGGCAGCTAATTATCTTAATTGATGGTAGAGAGATATGCGTAGCCCACATATGTATTTAATGTGACTACAAAATGTATCCAGGATTATAAAACTCGGATACAAACTAATTGCTTAGTTAACATAGTTGCAGCAGCATATTTTTGCAGAGCAAGGATTAAACCAAAGTTGCAACGTACTATTAATTTCTTTAACTTTAACACCATAATATTGCGCTGCAACGGCGCAGCACGTTTGTAACGTTACATGACTAAATAATGCGCAGCAATGCGCCATAAAATGATGCAGCAGAGACTAAATAATACTACAAAGGCTTTTTTGTTTAAAACAGTCTTAATTCTCATTATATGGCGCATTCAAATTATTAGTGCCATTATTTGAATGTTTACCGACGTCATTAGCGTGTCAAATTGACTCATATTAAAATAGATTCAAAAAAGAACAAAAAATCAAGGAAAATATTTCTGAAAGATTCTTACATTTTTTCCGTAAAGTAATAACATTCTTAAATGTTAAACGTTTTTATATAAAGATGTAACACTAGTATTCGATGCGCCCTTTCAATCAAGCGTGCATTACTTCTTGTCTCATGTATTCCGATGAATTTTGATGTAAAATTCAGTTAGAGATAGATATTTCGCACCACTAGACGGATCCTTAGAGTAACCTAGTAATTAGAAGTTTCTAACCATCTGGATGATCTTCCTGTAACGGATCACGGTCTGACGCCTACCGCGTACTGAACTTGAAGGGTGGATCAAATTCGCACACGTACGCAGGCACGTACGAGAATTGTTCGTTCGTGTGATCACGTTTCTATACATACACAGAAAATGGAATTTGTACACCTGAATCCGTAGCTCCCAGTATTAAATGGATGAGAGCCACGTACGCGAACGTTCAGTACGCACGTAGTAACCAAATCCTGACAATTAAACGTCTACAGAGTTCGATCAAAAAGTCGAAGGCAATTACAGTGAAAAAAATTGAATTCCTGGCATTAAGTTCTCGTTTGTGAATTTAAAAAGTGTCAGGAGAAATACGTAGAAAATAGTGTAATTTTCTCAGTGAAAAATTAATCGTTAATTCTTCTTTCTTTTACATTATTGATTTTTCAAAAGTAAAATATCAAGCTTTATAACATCGTATGCGCTATACGCAATGTAAAACTCGACAATATATCTGCTATTTTTTATAAAAATATTATTTCTAGCCGAGTACATTTTACATTTTATAACTAAATAAAATATTCTTCAAAATTAATGAAATAAAGACAACATGTTATTGAAGACTAAGCATGTATTAAATAAGTTGATACATAAAAAAAAAATGTTTTCTAAATCAAAGAAAGTAAAAACTTTATCTCCAAAAACAACACGTCTGTGATTGGACAATCTAAAATAACATCCATAGGTATATAAAATAACATCTCTATAATATCAAACAAGGTTAGATGTTCTTGAGGTTTGAGTATTTAATGAAATCCTTCAAGCTGGTTTGTTAAAATAGCCAGAATAAAATAAAAGAATTGGACTGAAAAAAGAAAAGCTGAAACTTCTCTTCCGCGAAGGAAACTTTGTAAATTAGGAAAACCAACTTTGTCAAATCAATAGTTTTGCAATATCAGTTATATAATTATACCACAAATATCAGAGATATTTATGTGGATAAATAATCCTTCAAATCAACAAATCTGCAAGAGCTTATTGTTATACAATGATTATTCAGTGTGAAACAAAAGATTTCTACAATGGCAGAGGATTTTAGGTCTAAATCCATATATCTGCATGTATCCATATATTTATCTCATTTGCATATGCAATACATTTGTAAATTCATATATTAATTATCTCAATATTAATAGTATAGCCATTGCATGTATGCGTGTATCTCACAGGCAATAGCTAATTCGCAACGATCGAAGTCACATTGCGGTGGGAATGGTAGCACGACGATATCGTCGATAGATAAATCGTACGATAGATAACATTGATCTAACTATAAATTATACATTGTATATGTATGTGTAATTTTCATGCTAACCAGTTAATCGCACCACAAGCGTGATCGTGTTGCGTCAAATCGCGCGTTCTATAATTACCGCATCAAATATTCCGTCAACATATCACTAAATCATAGCATCCCGATAGCGTAAATCATAAAATATTCATTATATATCATCATGTTAATTCGCGAACTTATATATTTATTCGGTGTAAAATATTTAAAGTATGATTGTTTTTCCTAATTTAACAATATAAATTATATATGAGTGATATATTATATATATGAGTAATTGTAGGATTACTTTTGCATTCAATAACATTAATAAATTAGATTCCTAATATTAAAGTAATAAAATTACAAATAAACACACGTATTCATACGTGTTCCAATATTAACAACGTATTTGTTAAACTGGAATCCTAGGTAAAACATTCTTTACAACGAGAACGTGATCACTAAGTTCTCGACATCTCGGACGAACAAGAACTAGCAACCGGCGACACGCTGTTGATTCGCAAACCGCGTACAAAGTTTCACTTAACATATCAACGCGTTATGCGCTACACAGTGCAAAACATAGTCCAACAATGTATTTTGTAGAAATGCATTAGTATTCACATACAGTAAAACTGTTATATTTCGACGAAATTAATCATCGTTTTAGGTACAATGAAAATCAGCTTCCAAAGTTTTTTATTTATTGTTACCCTTTTTATTTATCAGATTATTTAATAATTTAACTCAACATTATTTTAGATAAATAATTTTTCAATTTTTACTTGGTAATTCGTTGTTGTTTAAAAATATGCTCAAATAATGTTACGTTTAAAGTGTAACAATAATATATTATTGCAAATAAAATCTGTATAAAATTATAAATCATAATTTAAACTTAAAAACACATAAGTTTTATTAACATTTATTTACACCATATTGTAACAAACATGTACAAAATTGGAAACAGATTTATATCGCAATATATATATAGCCCAGATTTAATATTAAAATACCGTATCTGCTCCACATCAAAATAATCCGCTCGTAACAATCCACCTGCTAATGCGACGAAAATTATAGCGCTCACGTGCCGTAAAGAGAGAAAGCTACGGCGGCAGATTTTGCTCGTTGATAGCGACGACGCTATCCGGAAATTGCAGGTAAAGACGAGCAGGACGAGCGCACGTGACACCCTCTCGAGATGCTCTCGAGTGTTGGAGACAGCTGCAAGTGGTCACGGTATTCCCCAGTACTTTGTTTGCCCGATGTTATCAACAGAAGTGTCGTCGTTTTATCGTAACGCTTCACAAGACATTGTTTTTGAAGCATGCTCGTTTAGTTGGTCTCTTGCATACATCTGAGAATAAGATACTTTCATCGCGAAACGTCTTCTACTTGTGTCTTCTACTCGCGTCAACGCTCCCCGTAAAGAGAATATCATCCATTGGCAGAGGTTTCAGGCTCAACGCATATCTCTTCGCGTATCAGCCTTTTAAAAATACTGTTTATAACATTTGTATTGCTAATATACTATATTTCGTCAGAAATAGATCTTCTAAGAATCTTACTTGGACATTTTAATATGTTCGACACTTGAAAATTGAAAGTTTTTTTCTGTAAAATAGTTGATGTATATCACTGTCGAACATCAAGCTGACTTTATCGTCGACTTCATCGTAGACTCTATTACGTTCGAAATTTTAATACTTTGAAACTTTTGCGGCTTTAATGAGCACCCTCCCTGCAATCTGGCATAAGGGCCCATCAACGAGGCTGACGTAATGTAGCTCGCAGCTGTAGTTACGCTAAACTTCCCAGGTGATATCCACCGTTATTATCAACCGTCCCAGCGGCGGGGCTGATGTACAATAGAACGTGTTACTTTAGAGCACCCTGGACCTAGCCGCTTCTTAATAGAGCTTAACTATTTTAATGAGGGACCATGCCAGAGATGGTTTCGGAGGTAGAATATCCACATTTTCGGCGACCCCGCCGCCCGCCCGCATCGTCATTCCTTTACGAGAATACTCAATTTGAGGAGGCAGTTCCGCGTGACTGCGTAGAGTCAAATTAAGACGGCATGCGAGATGGATAATACCTAATGGCAGCTTTAAGATCCTTTACAAGATATAGTATCGCCTTGAGATAGAGTATTACCTTACTGTATCACAAGTAACTATAATATGTAATAAGAAACTAGCAAAGAAGATCTTGTGTAATGTATAAGCATCAATTATCAATTTGGTTATGAAATACAATTTATAGTAATTAATACGCCGTACAAGTTTTTATCTAACACTCGAGATACTAAAAAATCATCACCGTTATTAAAATATTATTAATTAAATAATATATTTTCACAATGTTTGCCATAAGCGGCATAATTTGCAAAGGAAACCAAAAGATTTAAACAAACAGTGCAATAGCAAGACTGACAAACTGCAGTGCATATTACCACGATAATTGCTAAACCTAATTTCGTATATCCACTAAAGTTGGTGCTCTAACTTGCTATCTGTAGAACCGTAAGTATCAGTTTAATGGAAATGACTATGGCATGCGTACTGCATAGCATGTATGTATGTATTATTAGAGAGCGCGAGAGAAGGACACTTCGCGCTGGGTGAAAATTCAATCATGTAATTAGACCTGATTCATTTATCGCCTCCGCAACGTGCATGCTAATTACACAAACAAGTTCAACATCGAACGCCGATATTCACGCCGATTACTTATATTTTTCTTTTTCCTCTTTTTGGAATACAAGGTACAGTGCGTAGCAAAAGGTGAACGCTGAAAAAATCATAGAATGAAATAACAGACGGACGTGTTCGGTCGCGTATTCAGAACTAGCTCACGTATTCTCCCGTTTTCCGATATTTCGTCATGGGGCAGACAGATCAAATTACCGCGTTAGCGCATTTAGCTCGTCAATTGTAGATTGGTGCACGTAACATAGGGGATCTGTAACTCGTCGTAATTGTTGAACATAGAACTATCCGTCAAATTTGCAAAACTCTTATCGTCGCGCAAAACCTTACTCGATTTTGTTCTTTTTTACTTAATGAAAAAAAAAAAGAAGATAAATTGTTATTCCAAAATATAACATTCAATGTTGTAATTTAAACATTTTATTCAAAAATTGTAATATATGTTTTAGCAGTATCTCGTCCAGTTTGTTATGACTGTTATTATTCTTTACCCAATTTTCCTTGTAATGACATTTTCCGACCCTAATAAAAAAGAGGCTCTTTCACGCGTTAAACCGTGCCTTCCAAAATCTGATTTCACACACAGTTTACTTTGTATGGGTTTGGCAGATGGCCCTAAGTAGATAATCTTTGTGTTCATAGGATACAATTCCATATGTGTTTACAGATAAGAATCGATGCTAAAATTAAATTTCTTTCAGATAAAAATACAATCAAAGATTAAAAAATATTTCATACTTTACTAAAAAATTTTTTCAAAATTTTTGATTCCAATCGATAACAGAGTATTTTAAATATCTCTTTTACAATCTTTTTTATTCTTAATTTTCTTATCTTTCTTTATATTCAATCGTAAGATATAAAAAATTATAATATTTAACATTTTTAATATTACTGCGTTATTCAAGCATTATTAGAATCATTACAACATGACGTGTCGATCCGTACATTTCATTGCACAATTTTACTTCCAATGAAGTACTTCAGCATATTTAATTGCGTATTTATTAGCAACCACGAGTTGCTGTAAATCCGTTACAAATCATTGACCATGCGACAATGTTGCAATCACATTGGCATCGGAGCCACTCCGCCAAAATCTGTTTCGATCGTATTCGATGACTGCTACGCCAAATGCATACAATCTACAGATATATCCCCTCGGTCACGATTTTTTCACGAAATATTGAAAAATCTTGTTACCGTTTGAAATAGAAAATAACTCACTTGACAAAAGATTCATAAACTTGTTTTTGAACAGAGAGACGTAGTTTTTACAAGGAAATATCGCAAATTTAATTTAGGATTTAGAAATAGAAAAAAGACATAAGTATTTCAAACAATAGTACAAAGAAATCGGTCTACATCCTCAAAGATAAATTTAAAAATAAATTACTACGTGAAAATACCGATATATAAAAATAAATAATAAATATTTTTCGATACCTTTATTTAATAATCTTTAAATCTTTTTATTAAAAATTAACAATTTAACAAATAATTATAATATTGAAAAGCTTTTAATCAAGAAAATATTTTATTAAAATAGAATAATGAAAACTAGTACACTGAAAAATGCAATAAACTTTACATAAAAAATCTATTTGTACATTAATCACATACATCAAATATAGAAAATTCAATACATGGATTTTTGTCATTATTGTAGTAAACAACAAGCCATGAACATTACTCTTGACGTATTGTGTGCTGCATAATATAGAAAATATCGGCATTTTATTTGCAAATGAGGAATATAAAAAGTATAATTATGCTCACAAAATGTATTAAAATTGTATTAACTAATTTCAGAAGGTATATTAAACAGGACAAGAATTTTAACTATTTTAACTTTTCAGTAATAAATTTTTTTTTTACTTTTTCTTTTTAATTTTATATCGCGTTAGCTCGACGATGGTACGTAAAAAAGGATTTAAGCCAGATCAGCACTTATCATGGCAACGCTGCAGCGTAATGCATATTAAATGAATACCTCATCGAAACCAACGCAGTACACAGTACGTCAAGAGCAATGTGTATGGCTTGTTGTTTACTACAATAATGACAAAAATCCACGATATTGAATTCATCGATTAAATGCAACGCACCTTCTGCACAGTGCCGATATTACCTTTTACGATGGCAAGTGGAAAAATATTCGATACGGCACTTCTACTATTTGCGTACGTTGAAATATCGATACGTTTAATCGATATTCAACCCAGAAATTGAAACAACATCGAACTCGAATAACAAGTGTTTCTAACCAGCTGACTGTAAACCTGACATTTGAGGAATTCGGAGGTTTATTTTATTCTATAGCTTCATGTATATATATATATATCGCTGACAGTATGCAATTTTATAATTTACAGTTAAACGAAAGATCATGCACGCTTTAGCGTTTCGACATCATATTACACTGTCATACTACATATCGTGAAAGTTGACAAACTTAATTACATTTTCCATTACATTGCAATTTATTATCAAGCTACATCTGTTTGTCAATTAACAAATGCATTTGTTTAAAAATATTTTTGTTCAAGATATTTTAATTTATTTTAATTAATAATATTAAATTACATGTTCATATAACATCTAACTGACTCGGAACTGAAAAAGATAAGAGATATCCGTTTGAATGTACGTATTTTTACAAAACAAAGTTGCAAAATCATTCCCATTATAGCAAAATAATGCTCGATAATTAAAATTTCCTATTAACTGAATGCCTTTAATAATATATGAATAGCATGATTATGCTTTTATTAAATCTAATTAACCAGTTCATGTAAAATGTTTTTATTATAATTATATTTCATTTTGTGTAAAAATAAATGTATTACAAACGCTAGAAATATATCGTATATTAGAAAATTAATTTGTATGTTAAATATTTTCATAATGTTACATTAGTATCTATTAAGTTGCAATAAATACTTATAAATTCACATACAATTTATATAAATCACAAATATTCATTTACATAGCATAAGATATGCTTTAGTAGATTGTATTGTAAATTATTTAACTTTATATTTCTATAAATATGTATAGTATTGCATAATCCGATCAATGTTGTCAATACAAAGCCAAAGTAGTCCACAACTGTTTATACACATATTATTAACTTTTGACTTCTGACTTCCAGAAAAAACAAAAATTTTTATATAAATATTTATTTTGATACTATTAAAAGCATTTTTTTCCTGCATGTCCTGCTCCTTTGTTAATATTTTACGTAGATATTATTTATGATTATGTCTTTGGTTATAGCTGAATCACAACTTGGCTTAACTTTTCTTCACTCGAGGCGAGATTAAAACTTGGATAGCTTTATGGAGCATAACGACAGCATAAGTAATATAACAAAAATTTTAATCTAATCAATCAAGCAATACCCGAGAGAAAATAATTGCGTAAATATATATTCATGTGCGCAGCAGATGCATTAATATTACAAGTATATTTATATCTATACAGTCATATATAATTCTCTATTAATGATTGTAAGTCTATTATAAAAGTTTCTCTTTACTCTCTTTTTCTCTAATATATTGATAACATGTGCCCAATCAAACGTACATCCAAGAGAAAAAATCATCGCGACATTTAAATCGCGGAAAAAGCACCATATGGCAAATTGAATTACATCGCTACAAGTGTCTCCTTGTAAATTTTGTCAAAAAATCTCGTGCACAAAAAGCTGTACCGTGTAAAATCGTGAAGCATTAAAATTTCGCGACAAACGTACCCAGAAATACTTTTTATATATTTTATACATTTTTTTAAATAGTTGCACATATTAAATTTTTCTCGTATTATATAATATTTTTTTCTAAGAGTAGAAATTTAGGTTATTCAATCTTTGCACTACATGCTCTAATATCCGAAATAATGTATGCATTAATAGTTATAACAAATTGTGATTGCCAAGAGAGAAATAAATGGCCTCTTAAAATGCATGTAATTCTATCGATGCTAATTAGATAGCCTTAATTTCAACAATTTACATCTACTAACCTTATGATAAATGCGCAGCGATAATGTCCATCTCTCCTCTCTGAAACAATAAAAACATTTAATTAATAATTAATGAATATTATTGCAGTGTTCCGTAATAATAAATTTACTCGTTATAGAGCTTGTATAATTTTATCTAAACGTTCATTATTACGAATTGCTTGGCAGCAATGTATTTTCAGAAAAAACGAAACGCTTCTGTAAAACAAATAAACCGACTGCGAGAAAAATAAACAAAATTAACGCATTTTTTATTCACGCCGATAATTAGCCGTCTATAAAATGAGACCATAAATTTAATTACGCGGTTAAACCATGAAGCGTTGCAACGAGGCGTAAAAGTGAGGAACACACTCTCGGCGCAGCCCGCAGTTTTTCAGTGCATCCTGTATGACAGGCGACGTAGCTTCGTGTCGGAATTTATGTGGGGAACATGCATCCGCCTGAATTCATCGTATAAGGGCTTACTCGTGCGATATGTCACACCAACACAACCGCCGCGCGGACGTGTGAGTGCGTGTCTGTGAAATCGTAGGTGTGCGCGCATCGGTTTTGCATTTTTCAAGCCGATAATTTATCAATCTTGTCCACCCCGATTCCACCCGAAATCCCATTCTCTAGCTGGCACGACGGCGGAACGGCAGAGGTGGAGAGGAAGGGCCGGTTGGTCTGCGACCGGTCGTTTCTGGCAGGAAAATAATGAGCCTCTTTAAAGACCGGAAGTTTTCATTCGCGCGAGCTTGGAAAATCGATTTTTGCACTTTGTCGAATGCGCTATTCGCACCATCATGCGTCAGAAGGCAATCGTGCATAGATTTCATTCCCGTGAGAATGTTAGTACATTGTTGTCAAAATATCACAACATAGTAACGCAATCGCGCGAAAATAATGTGAACTGTTTCGTAAACAACTCACCAAACTTTGTCTTTAATTTTAAACTTTTTTGTTTAATTAAATTTAATTTTGTAAACTAATTTAAAAATATAATTGCATAATTAAACTGTCTTATTATTATAAACTTGAATAAATTCAAGTCTTGCTCTATTCTTTTCTTTATCTCCTCTTTATCTTTCTTTTAGCTATTTTATAAAAATATTATATACCAGTAAACAGATTAACAGCAAATTTGATCAAATTTATCGTCAATTTCTCTTAGCAACCACATTTTGTTATAATTATTAATTAATCAAATTTGCTATCAATCTGCCAACATTGCTAACATTTGGCTACCTGGGTATAATCTTACTGCAATTATGGTTAAAAATATGCAACTCTAAAATTCTACAACTCAATAAAGTTCCTGCTGACTACGAAAACGAAAGTATACTCTCGTAGCTATCACTTTGGTTTTTTTTTTAGCTCATTCAGCACAACGAGATAGGGGTGGAAACGAAAGTTCATCGATACGATAGCTGGCTGAACGAGGCGACTCCACCCATAGAGAAAAAAATACGGTCATTTATTTCAAACTTTTAGAATAAGAGATTTATTCTCTACTCTGTGTTAAATTCGGTCGCATTTACCTTTTCCATGAGGAAACAGTTATATTATTACCGATTAAAGATATAGATAAAGAGAAGAGATACATACATCTCTTTTCCTGCCAACACGTTAAATGAGTAATACAAATAAGCAAAAAGTATATTTAAATTTTAAAAAACGCAATTAGAAAATGTGATATTTAAAATAAACTATAATGTTCAAGATCTTGAGCCTGTCTCATTTAGCATAATTTATTTCTTTTCATGACACAGAGGTGAGAGTCATCACTCATCGTTAATGTTATAGCCCCCCATTAAAAGCCCCATGAAAAGCTGAGTGAGCTTCCGCGAATCATTATTTAACTTCGTTCTTAGCTTATTCAGCGAGAGAAGAGCAAAGGAGAAAGCAAATGTTTTTCTAAGCAGAGATAAAAAAAGGCAAACGGTTTTATAATTTAGTCTGAACATGCAATTATATATTTTAAAATATATTTGTAACAAATTAACAACTTTATCTAGTTATTATATAGAGATACTATATGATAAAAAATTATACATTGATTTATTTAGACTTAAATGCTGTTTATTTACTATAATTTATTGCTTTTTTTATAAAAATCTTTTTCCTATTCGTTGCACATAAGACTGTCTTCGTTTACTTCCAAACTGTTATCACGTATGCGTGAATACCATAACTCCTGCCTCATATGCGTAATAGGAAAAACTAGCTTGAATATAAGTTATGGGATTTGAGAGAACAATATTGGAAAATGTAAGAATTTATATCCCTTTTTATTTTTTAATTCAGATTTATCGTTCTTTCCGTCGTCTCAAAGAGATAAATTTACAACTTTTCTTTGTATATAACTTTTGAATAAATTGCATTTAAAAATTTATGTTTCTTTAGAGAAAAAAATATTTTCGGATTAGAATTAATTTAGAGTTAATTTTAAATAGAAATATCTATTATTTATATTATCTATTTTTGTATAATTGTTGTACATAAATCACATCTACTTTATACAACTGAAGTCGCTTTTGTAACTTTCTTTTAATCGCATGAAATAAGGTACAAAGTATTGACGATTCATGCATCGGTCGCGTCATATTCTGAATTCAATAAGGAAAATTCGCCTCGCTCATGGAATCGAAAATTATATACGTCCTCATACACGTCTCAAGAGTTTCCCTAGAAATTCTCAATTGCTTTCACGAAACTTTAAAGAGGTATGCAAGTTTCAACCGTTTTTCATAGTTAGGGGATCGCTGCTGTATATGTCAGACTTTCAAGTAGCAAAGAACCGGATATAACTGGACACATACAAAGCGAGCGCAGTAATATAAGCGCACGTATATTCAGCCAACACTAAACATTTCTGCAGACAACTGACCACTCTATAAGCTTTAATCTTAAAATACTTTTACCAAGGCATAAAAACACTCCAACAATTTTATTTTAAAAAAAATTGTGTTTCGAAAAATATAATATATGAATTATACATAAAAAATAAAAAATAATAACGTTAATACTAAAATATCTCGAAAATATTTTTGCTAAACATGCGACATTGTAATGAAGGCAATTCAGACTCATCAATTGATAGAGACATAATAAGAAAATACGATGAACGTTAAATGAAACCAATTGAACCCGTTATAATGACGATTCGAACTCACATATATCGATGTATGCGCACGGATTCAATAGAAGAAACTTCTATCATTAAATTATTGCAGGATATTTCGTTCGGAAATTAAACTTTCAATGCAATTCGACCAGCGAGTGCATGAAAATTTCTCTCTGGCGTTAGTGAAACGCGAGGGAATTTTACTAATAAAGATATAATCGTTATACTGCGTCACTAATGAATCGCTCAGTACGGAATCACCATGTCCGCCGAGGCATAGAATTCATCGAGAACTTTTTCAACTTCAAACTTAATTCGAAGCGAGAGGTGCGATAAGAAATTTATTCAGAAGCTGATGAGGTATTTTGTGCGGATTTTTTTTTCAACGCGCCCAACTCGATTGCAGGACGAAGAAAAATGCCCATCGAAGGAACGGACTCCGATAATTCGTCCCGATGAAGAAAGCAATTAGCAAAACGCAGTTATCGCATCGTCTACGTTCATTTAATTTTCCGTTCTCTTGCATCATATATTCTCTCTAACTTTGATGCCGCGTACATTCGCGAAAATATATTATCCATCACCATGTATTAATGATTATTCATAATAAACGTAGTAGAGAACAAATAAGCAATTAAATATTTGTTGTTTTGTTGTTTCCGATTTTAATTAATGAAAATATACTAAAATACTCTGCAATATTTAAGATGTGCATAATGTTATAGCGAATATCAATGATCAAACATCAGACGTATGTCATGAAGAAATAAAACAAGAACAGAATAAAAATCTGATGTTATTGAAAAGGAATTTATGATTCATGAACGATAAAGTAAAACGACGACGACTGAAGTACGATTCAAAGAATGAGGCTGGGAAACTTGTAATAGCAGAAGAAGACAAACTACAGCTCAGAAAGTCGCAGAAGTTCTGAAACTTCTGCAAAAATAGATGCATGACCAATGTCTAGCAATGTTACCGAAACAATACTGTTGTATTGCACGAGACAAGTTGTATGAAACAGAAGTTATTACACCCAGGAGGAGTAGGGCACATTAGGATCAAAATCACAAATCCTCGCGCGCGTGACTCGCTTGCAAAACTCCCGATCATTCGGCGCTGGAACTTGCGGCCAATAAAAATATATCACTTCCTATCGTACTTCATCGACGTTTCGGAAAAAAAAGAAAGAGAAAAAAAAGAGACGTATACATAAAGCAATGAAGAATGTTCTTGAACGTGACCGGACGCGAAACAATTTCCATTTCACAATCGCGTAATTGTTGCCGTATATTCTATTCATTCGCGCCTTCGCCATCCTATCTCTCCTCCAATTCCCGGCAAACTAAGTTGTTTCTAGTGTCATTAATAGCCTCGATCCTAAACTCCTCGCACCTTCATCAGGCGCCCTTTTATACGATGCAAATCGCTTTTTTGTCCACGAGTTAGAGAAGGCAAAGAGGAAATTGCTCGTGACCTTCTGAAAAGATCCTCGCGTCGACACAGAATGAAGGTATACAATGAAGCACGGCTCTTTGTTGCAGCGATGATAATATTTGTCCAAGCATAACGCGGGAAATATATTCAGGACTTCATTTAAGATTGGAGTATCGCGGCGTCGCAGGATTTTCTTTGAAGGCTTTGCGCAAGACCGTTGGGAAATTTATTCTGCCTATCTGCTTCTTGCAAAAATGCAAGATGACATTTATACGCTACGAAATTATAGCATGGCATCATCGTTCTGGAAAGTTTTGCGATATTATTAGAAAAGTATATCTCTTTTAAATCTGATGCGAAAACCGATACTGTACATAAAAATCGATTTCTGTCGTATAAAATATATTTTCATATCAAGAATCGCACATCAATGTTTAACTTCGCTAGAGTCGATAGCTAGCCTTTATAGATTTTACATTTCATCAGCTAATTAAAGTTTCTTAATTCTAAGAATAAAATATTTTTTTTTTTTGTAAAGTAAAAAAATACAAAAAATAGTTTGACTTTTCACGCAATGCAAATCTATCCGCATATTTTATTAATATTTTTCTCACATCAAAAACATCCTTCACAAGTCGCATCGACAGTGTGTTTTTATGTGAAAGTAAAAAGGGAATCAGGGGACGTCGCGTAAGCTGTAAACTAACAGATTGCTGATCATTATTCTTTGAGCCGCTATTCTAACCCGGCGCGGCACTATCATTTTTCTGTTCTGTCAAGTTTTCTTGCTGTCCCCTAAACGATATTCTCCAGGCGTTCATATCGATGTGAACATTTGTCACTGACGCGTCATGTCCGACAAATTATCAAGTTGCAGTTTATAATGAGACACACTGTCCACTACGGTGTTACATTATATTCTGATACATAAATTCTAATCTTTGCTCACTGAAACCGTACAACAAAAAAGATTAAAAACAGTATTGAAATGAATAACCAGTACTGCCTGAAAAACTGATTTGATTGATTCGAGTTCTATATACTCTCGCTAAATCGATACTAATTCAATTTTGGTTGGAGAACTGACAGTTTCAAGCATCTCGAAGAATTTTCCGATATCAGAACGAACGAGCGTAAACAACATTAACGGCAAGTAAAAATAAAATAAGCTCTGAACCAATTATTTTAAGCAGACATATCTCGATAAAATTTAATCCTCTTATACACAGATGTTGTCGACAGAACTTGAACTGCATAAATAAAGAAATATGGAAGTAATTCAAGATTTGATCATAAAATCTTTACAATAAGAGAAATCTGATAGAAGAGAAAGCAAAACTGATGAAACAAAGGAAAAAATAAAAATTATGACACAGGAGAAACTGGCGCGGTCGTGTGTCAACGAGAAAATTGAATACCTTGCCGAAGCACACATAGCAGACACAAATTTATGGGGCGTTCCACTTTTACAGACGACAACTAGACACCAACACGCGTTAATCGATCGCTATGATTGCAGGGAGAGAAAAGAGCTATCAAGCGGCCATTATTCGCGTTTTCTATTATCAAAAGCCAGTTTCTCTTTTAGCAGTCATCGTTTTATTCTTTTGTCTTCATGGCGTGGTGAGGATAAAATTCTAACACCATTCAATCTCAAATTGACTAGTTATTGTTAAATAAATTAATGGCAATTAATCACATAAATGCATATATTCTATTTCTCGATAAAAGCATCTAAATGTGTATCGCTTAAATTTAAATAAAAATCATCCAAAAATAGCAAAATAATTGCAATACAAATTTACAATGCTGTATACATTAAGAATTAAGATAATCTTTAAAAAGCCCGGAGCAACTTCTGTTACGCGCTAAGCTCAAAAAGTAAGGACGATAATCCCCGGTATTAAACTTTCCGAGTCTCGTTGGCAGAAATTAGGGATGAGAAGCTACCAGTATAGGTAGCACCTGGTCTTGACGTCTCGTCAATGTATGGCATGTGAAAGAGAGAGAGAGAGAGAGAGAGAGAGAGAGAGAGAGAGAGAGAAGGATAAGGGATAGGAAGAAGCTTAGGTCTTCTCCGGCTCTCTGTTAGCAAGCGACGACAATACCGGAAGAAGGATGATAGAGAGAGAGAGAGAGAGAAGGAGAAGCAGATCCGCCAACCTCTAGGTCAGAACATGCACGGATTCTGGGTACGTACAAGGCACTGCAGCCAGCGATTTCCTACTCTCTCTCACGACTAAGGCTGTCGTGTGATTTATATGAGAACGATTTCGCGTCTGGCGGCACAGGTAATCGCACGATGATTGCCACTTGTAATTGATTAGCGATTACCCATGTCACTTAATCCCACCACCTTTTAGTGCCAGCCCGATTGTTGGCTAGGTTATCGATATCTTCCGAGCGATGCATCAATCAAACTCGAGATAAGAGCGCGCGGACGGGCAATCAAAATGGTGCTGTATTGATAAACCATTTCCTCGGAAACAATTATTACTTCAGCGTAATGCACTAATAATGTCGAATATAATAGTACGATCATTAAATCTATGTTTTGCATGTTACATACAAATAGCTTCTATATTTCAATAGCTGTTAATCAATAAATAATGTGCAAATGCTCTCCCAATAATTATATTGCTAATAGCCTAATTATGCCGTTAATATCATCGATATGTATCATTTCAGACATTTAAGTTCAGATAATTTTTTGGCATTCAACGATAAATTCAAAATTACTCAATACTTGAAATCTCATAAATCATCATAATAATAAAATCAGTTTCATATAAATTACATCTTTAGTTTCTTCCAAAGAACAAGACGTGCACAAAAGAATCCACCGCGCGATCTGCAAACGACTTTAAAAACTGTTTCGTAAATACGTTGTACCGGCTTGTTCCTTTTGGAACATTTCCCGCGCGCATTTGGATGAAATACATCACACTTTCCATGATCGATGTGCATATATATGCCCGTAGTTATGCCGGGCGAGCGGCATTTCCTGGAAGCAATCTTCGCAGCCTGATTTTATATCGCGAGAAGTGCTCCAATACAGTTTCATGCAATCCCCGGTACGTTCGACATTTTGAATCCGTAGATGAACGCTGGCGCGATCGCAGCAACGTGTTACCGCGGAACAATGAAAGCGATTTACGGCGCTATCGCCGCAAGGTGCTGCGACGCGATGGAAGTATTGATACGGCAAGTAGAAAGGTATGAGCTGGCTCAGACATGTGCAATTTCGGGATCAAAATAACGAATAAAGAAACCTTCAAAACTTTTGTCGTTGTAAGTTATAAGTTCATATCAAACGAATATACGTATACGATATTCGCAGCAAAATTTCGAAAAAAATACTATTGCTGAAACTTTAAGATGGCGAGTTTACTGTCTCGTAATATTTTTTCCCGATTTTATTATGTACTACTCGATTTCCTGCAATGAGTTATTATTAAAAATATTTTTCTTTTGAAGTTTGCAGTTTATGATAATTGTAATTTTAATCATTAATATTAAGATTTGATAAGAAAAGAGCAAAGCACCAGCTTTGATAATTATATTTTGTAAAAAATTAATTATCGATTTGTAACGTAATAAAAGAAATACACATCTCCATACAAAATAAAAATGAGAAATAACGAGCAAGGTAGCGCATTTCGTGCGGCAGTATCCCCTCGGAAGAAGTTTCCAGCATTATCCTGCTCATAATTTCGTAGGCAGCTTACACAAGCTTAACTCACCCCCTATCTCACCTCTGTCCACCCTCCAGCCGCCACCATCCACGGTTTCTCCGGCATTTCCAAGCTTGCGAGCTCACAAGCTGCCCCCTCATAAACTTAACATAAGGGTTAAGTCTTAGTAGTGCCCTCAGCTCTGCTCCTTTCCTTCCTTTTGTATCCCATGCTCCTTTACCTACATCAAAGAGTAAACTTTCTGCTTGTTATCTGAAACTGCTCAGAAGTCCATGTGCAATTACCTCTTTGAATATTTTCTTTTTAAAGTCTACCTGATTGCGCCGCCCCGCATCGTTCGTTTAACTTGTTAGGTGAAATTATCTTTTCGATGAAAAGACTAATTAAATCGGCGCGCAATATTAATTGTAATTAAGTTTATGAATTTGTCATTTATGTGATTATCTTTAGGTAGACGATACGCGAGCTTCCTAGCTGTGCCCGCACGCGATTATGTCTAATCTTTTAAGAAATATCTCCCATTTAGTCAGTAAATTTAACTATAAGTTGCATAAAAATTAAGATAATTAGAATACTACGAGATCATTAGGACAGCGCCGTAAGTAGAAGTAGAAAGTCGCGATTATGCGCATTTAATTATCATTAAAAGTAACGACTATCATAAATTCGTCTTGTAGTCTAAGGACAAAGAAGCGACCGGAAGGACACCAAAGCTCGCGTTTCTAAACCGAAAGTCGCGACATACAGCCACTTAACAAAATTGCCACGTGGCCGAGTTCCTCAACAGGGCACCAAGAAACATGAGAATCCTCGAAAGGACTGCGTCATATCATAGGAAGACTTTGATGCACGAGCGCCGACCACCAAAAGAACAAGGGAAAAGGTCAGAAGCGAAACATTATTTCTCCGCTGTCACAACAAAGTAGGATTTGCCATAAGAATTGGTATATATATTATTGCGTGCTATAGAATTGCGCAAAAATTTCATTTTCGGTAAACGAAATTTTAGATCCATTTTTCGTTTCTGCTAAACAAATGTTTCAAATTTATTTCCTGGCAGAATTGGAATTGCATTTAGAACTGGATATTTTTTAAATCTAATAATTATAACATTGATTAACACATATCATTTTAAATTTTAAGATTAAGGAAATTATTATAATTAATATATTCTATACATGAAAAAATAATAATACCCATCAGAAAAGCAATATCTAGCACATACGTACGGTTAGTGCAGAGTTGTCATAATATTTAACTCTAATGAAAAGGGGACGTCAGAAGACAGTAACCTTGTCACGAGTGTGGTACACGAGTGTTATATGCGTGTATTACTGACTGTCAGGCACGGTTTGTGTGCAGGGATTTCGTCACCGCAAATTCCCAGGCGATCGTTAATTCAACAAATTATTCATCGTCGCGGAAATGAAACGCTGAGTCGAATCGACATAACTTCGCTAATAAGTTAACTAGCAATCGCTCAACCGCTTCGCGCCGGTGAAGTTCTAATTGGATCACTTGTATCCGTCATCGTCCGTGGAAAGCCCGGCGCCCGTTCACGCTACACGATGATCCACCGCCGTCGCCACTGCCGTTGGCGCGATCGGCAACGACATTTTGAGTGAATTTTCCGACTGAAGATGCGCGTCATGCCCGCAACAGCCTGTTGTTTTCCCAGAGAGAAGCGCCACATATATTTCCGCCCGCCCCGCGGGCACACCCGCGCGTACGCGCATTCACGTTGATATAATGCAACGCCGCGCGCGCTCCGATATAGAAAGGCAGCGAAAGAGACGGCGGGAAGGGGTGGCGCGGGGAGGAAGGAAAGGGACCATAGGTGAATCCCGCAAAATTGCAATTCCAGACGAAATGGAGTTCTGGTATTTTATCCGACGTGTGCACCTCGCGAATTCGAACGGGGAGCGCACGCATGGTATGCGCGTTCGCCCGTCCATCACTCGCCCGCGCATATACATATATCACGGAAAGATTGTAAATAACGGCACTCAGGTGCAGCAAGACGGGGACACGTCACCGTCTGATGCGTATAAACGTCTCGTTTTAGCGCCACGGGAGTAGACCCGGGCGTTGCTCAAATTGGCAGTTAATATTTTATTCAGCGCAACTTGTCTCGCGCACGAAGTAAGCATGAGCTCGAAGTGCTCGGCGTCATATACGTTATATGCTTAAATGTTAAAGGGTTTGCATAATAGAGATGTATGGAGATGTATTCAAGAGAATATTTTTTACTTAATCGTTTGAATTCACTTGCCAATTCACGTCTGTTAATTATATTCATTTAATTATTATCACTAAATCCATTTAATTATGATTATTTTTAAAAAGCTTGGTATACAACGTCTTATAAAAATATATCTTTCTCTACTAATTCAATTATTTATATAGCTCATTTACGTGTCAAACGCATTCGATATTTGTTGCTACTAAACTTCCCTCTATTTATCAGCGAACTTGCGAACATGACCTACAGGTAGATCACATACCTTCAAACATGCCCGTATCCTCATTCGGACCCTCGACGCTTTCCCATAGCCGGGATCGTAATTGCTCGAGGAGGGATTCGCTACACCCTCTCGTGGTAAAGGGTCTATCCCGCGCAATGGGCTAAACGTAACCATGATTTACGACTCTGTGGTCGATAAGGGCTGCTATGAATGCGAGAACATTGGCGATATAATGTTTTCTAAGCTGATGGCACTCTAATATGGAAAAACATTTATCGTTGTTGTATGTACAATGTGTTCTGTGAGAGACGATACACAGGGAGCAAAGTATTTTTGCAGGGCTTTTAGAAAAATTAAAACCGTTACACTGTTATGGAAGATAAATAAAATGTTAATATAATTGAAATAATTCCAGAACAAATAAATTGCTAACACAATCATGTTGTAAATCACACAAATTCAATTCATTTGCACAATTGAATTTAACTGAATTGAATAATTCAGGCACAATTTAGAAGCTTATATCGAGAAAATATCGATTTTAGAATTCTTCGAGAGTAGGAATCCTTCAACTGATATATGGATATTATGGAAACACCTCATATATCTACATATTTCAATACTGTATTTTTCACGTGTGCGACCAAGCGAATTCACACACGCCACGATGGGCCCTTGTTATGCGCTTTATTTCATGGCGATAACGGCCGCAAACGATTTCGCGTAGTAAGTGGCAATTTGCATAAACGGACACCCGGAATGTACTCCCATACGCTCTCGCGCGCTACGAGATTTGTCATCTCCGATAACTCGCGTCGACTTTCCAGCAACGCGATAATGCTACATTACTGACGCGGTTGGAATTCGGTAGAAATTCTAGAACATATGCTTCATCTCGCTACCGGTAAAGCTACACTCCGCTGCACATCTAAAGACGAGAAGCGTAAAGCGTTTGAAACGGCGTGATGGATGGTCGTTTACGAGTGCTTTCTTTTAGAGAACGATTAAAAGTACACAAGCAATTAGAGGCTCGAGCAAGCGAGAATTGCAACTACGGTCGGAATAGCAAATTGAAGTTATGATGGATATTTATTCCATCTCGTGAGAACTGCAGGAAAAGAACAGATAAAGCTATCGGGGCGGACGAACAAAAAATCTCTTGTGTTACTTTGCCAATATCCTAGTTTTTATTTTTTATTTCATCCGCCACACACTTGTATCAATATTTATAAAAATTTTTTCCAAAAAGAGTTGCTTATTCAATCAGCTACAAATTTCTGCCTAATCGTACACAACAACAGTCTCGTGCGAATCCATCGAGAATTATAGCGAATTAATCGCGCAGTTTTAACGGACGTCACGCGCTAATGCAGCCAACACAGAAACTAATAAGGTGCGAACGATTCGGTCGAGGGAATACAGAGCACTCTGACATATTTAGGTCGCTGACGAATGCCACATGCGTGACTTCCCTTCTATCATTCCTCGTACAAACCCTCCATTACGTCATGCAACTACTAACCTCGGCACTTTAGCTTCCTAAAGTGCGGAAACTACTGTGAATTCTACATCTTAACATAGCAGATGCTCCCGCCTTTTAGCCGATTAAATAACTGTAATCACCAGAGTTCACCATAGTGATTCAGAGTAAAGATTCAAATTCAGTTGCAATAGCTTACATAAACTTCACATCAAAATAATAACTATTCTTTAGCATCCAGAAAAATTCTTTCAAGATTATCGCTACGCATTACTTTACAAAGTTTAAAATCGATAAAACAAGATAATATAATAACATTCTCCATTTTTTAAAAATACTCAAAAATGCACGGAAAGTATGATAACTGGTCCCAGGCGCAATCGTTTTTCGAATAAAGGAAATAATATCGGAACGAGTTATCTCAAAAGTGGCTCGGCGAGCGTTTAAAGGATTGGATCTCGGAGCAATAATTGAATCTCCCCGCTTGTTCCAGATATCTGGCAGGATATCGCGAGATCGGGAGGACGATGAGATAAGAATCGCTATGTCAGTAAGAAAAGAAAATGAGGGGGCGCGCACCGACGTATCTGCCAACGGGCACCGCCCTTCGCTCAAATACGAACTGCGCGACCAGTTAAGAATATTTTATCGAGGAATATTCGCGCGCGCGCGCGGATCGGTGGGACCCCCACGCTTTTGCAGGAATTTTCCTGACATAGCGGAATTCGCGAGGATTCACCCGTGTCGGCTGCGTGAGCATTTTTCTTTCTTATCTTTCGGCCTCTTCTCACCACAACTCCGCTATGACGCACGCATGCCAAGTAAAATGAGAAAATAAAAATTCGGAACGATCCAAAAAATTGATTTTGAGATTTCTGAGAGGATTTAATACATCAGCAAATTAATTTATATATTTTATTATATACCTTTTTTACGCACAAATGTGTCTTCTTATAAAAAATAGCATAGCAACAAAAATTTTATGAGTCACTTGTAAATAGTATAGTTTCATGAAAATTTTTTTACACTTTTTGCACTTTTTGTTCATATAACAACGTACTCGAATACTTCTAGTGCCATCGAAATACGAAAACAGGTCAAACAAAGCAATCTTAAGGGCGCATTAATTAGAGGCCAATTATTTTCATAGTCCATTGAAAAATCTGGTGTTATTGGTATTTTTTGACTGGAAAGAATATTTCCCTTAAATGATCATATCTCTCGATTCCACATATGATTTTAAACAATTTCAGCAATAAAAATTTCTTAAAAGCTGATTACAATATATCCATATCATGTAACATCAAAATAACAATTTAACGTTATTCTGTTTTAGTTTTTCTTGAACGACCGATCTGTTTTCATAATGTCAAAATCTAAATCCAGGACAATGTAAAACAACAGCATAGATCAAAGTCTATTCCTATACACACACATTACTGTAAAATGTCTGAAAACAAAAAAAGTCGATAAAAAGTTAGATAAGCAAACATCAATGTCTAACATTACCGGCCAACGACTACTACCGGTTCCAGAAGTCTTGAACTCCGATCTATACTTGGCCATCGATCTTGTTCTAATAGATGAGCAAGGACGGAAAGTCGATTTGTTCGGTCGAGTAGCGGCGTGTTTTATTTGTCGCGGCGAGACGTCGTCGGGCCGGGGAAATGTAGAGTTATTACATCCCGACGGAGGAAGAGGACCGTTTTCAGGCCAGGCGACGAAGACCGGACGAAAAATGGAGCAAGCGGAAGCGACGACTGACGAATGCGATTCGCCGCGGGAAGCGACGCACTCGTTTTCGGAAAAGTTATATTACTAACTACATGTACAACTCCAGACCACCGGAGAGCCTGTCTCTCGTAATGCATCGCGCAGCATTGGAATCGATGTTTACTATCCTTGCATACGCAAAATTACGAAGGACAAGCAACATCCTTCCCTGCTCGTTTAACTATGCAAGTAAAGCTACCGTTGACAAATATATACATTACACGCTTGAAAAAAGTCAATACTGGATCGCGAAGCAAGTCACGAAAAAATATCAATAAAGTATTACATAATGTATACGATAGCACTATATTCTAGAAAGATGATATTTATTTAACTTCTGTGACCATACTGTCAATAAACATCGCATATCTTTATTAAAAAATATCATGCTTATAAAACCCCCACACTTTACTATTGAATTTGTTTTATACAGCACTGTTTACTTTTTTTTCTGCATTCCTATTTTACGAAGCATTGCGGTTTAAGATAAAGATATAGCTTCGTTTCTGGAGCCTCGCATTTATCATCTTCTATTTTCGTTTGCTATTTTTCTGTCGTCCCTAGTGTGTGAAATATAGGTGTTATTATTTGTTGAATTATTTGTTACATACGTCTTTTCTAAACACATTTATTTAATTTTTCTACACTGACGTTTCTCTTATACGGTTTTATCGTCACTTTTTGTCACTTACATCTACGAAAATATTATTTCTCATTTGTTCTGTGAAAAGAAATAAAATGATATAGATGTATTACTACATGCACACGTTGTATGCTATTACGTGATTATATCGCTTATGTGTTTCTACCGGCAATATGTTGCATTGCTAGTGATATATTAATATTCAACAGATTAAGCCACATACACATACTCAAAATTGGTGAATATTTTTTCACTTTTATAAATTTGCTAATCCTGCACAGTATAAATATTTTAACACTTTGCAAAACTTTCAAATTTAAAAATGATAAACAATGTGTAAAAAATCAACATAGTTAAATCCTCTACAAAAAAACTTTAGATTTAAATATTAATTTTTAATAAAAATTACAGAAAAAAATCTGTGTTAAAAAATATATTAAAAATTTTTGTTGAAATATTTAAATACACAGTTATCATTATTTAACTGTAATCTTACATTCGTAAAATTTCCAATGATCCAGAGAAAAATTAAAATCAAACTTGCGGACCAATAAAATAAAAACAGCAGTCCGTATTTTCAGTGCACACAAAAGTAGAGTATAGATAAAATTCAGAAGCGAAGAGCAATATTTAGCGTTGATTTTATGAATATGGACCGATGCTTTTCTCTCGAATCACTCGTTTAAATCTTCATGAGGGGACACTGCGACCAACGATGGATTATAAAAATTCATTTGCTCGGCATATACGTGATCACAGAATAAATCACGAAGAAACACCGTGTACCAAACCCACCGCGAAATCCACAGGGTATTATCAAATCAGAGAGTTCTTCCTCGGTCTTCCCTTTTTCACTCAGCAGGCTTAAGAGAATTTAGGAGGCGGGTACCTTGCCCCTGTGTGAGTGCGGAACTATATATTACATCGCGCCGTAATCGAACGTTGTTTTCCTCTCTCTTTCTTAAATGCTTTACCACACGTATCCGCACATCGTTTGAACAAATTTATCGCAAGAATTACACTTTTACACGACGGAACATAATCTTGCAAACAATGTGTATTTAATCTGTGCAAAGTATAAGTTTGCACGTATGTATGTAACTTGGTGCAACGAAAACTTGGAACTTAAGCTAATTCAGTAAGCAAAATGTAAGCAATACCGGCAAATTAACAGCAAATTTGGCTAAATTCACCATCAATCTGCTGATATTGCTAATATTTGACTATTTGAGTAATACATCTTGACAAATTACAAATTTTTAAGAAACAAGAAGACTTTAGCTTATGATTGTTACAACAAATTTTCGATTGTTACATCGAAGTCGAATTTTTCTAAAAATATACTGCAATTTATAGTGCATCCTGTGCACGGAAGACGTCTTCGATCTGATCCATGTCCATTTACTCACTACAACCCACTATATCATCCCCAACGAGCACGCATTGTACCCGCTCGTATTCTATGTTCGTACCCTTTTAGTGAATACGCCATTTTGTCCGTGTGTATGTATGCAGTTCCGTGATCACCTACGCGCTCGTTGACGCGTGTGGTCGTTCGCGAGAGAGGGTGAGAAAGGGGTGCACGGCGACAGTGCTAACCAGTGTTCAGGGCGGAACGTGGCCATTGGCGGTTGGTACAGTGTAGAGGACGAGGGTGGTTTGGGCCGAAAGGACGTACCTTGCTTCTCCACCTCTTTCTATCTCCAGCTTTATTTTTCTCCGTTTCGCCGCGATACTGTCTTTGTCCTCTGGCGAAGCTTCCTCCCGGCGGACTAAAGGGGAAATGCGGGAATGTGCCGAGACTTTAACTTTATTATTCCAAAATGCTTTAATTTCAGTCGACCGCCGTGCACCGACAAAGAAAAAGAAAACAAGAAATATCGAGAGTAAATGTTCGAAATACGAGCGGTAGTTATGAAAAAGTATAGGTTGGATATATTAAAATCACAAAAAGCGTAGCTAAAATTCTAAAAAATATCAAAATATTCTTCATTGAAAAAATAAAGATAATTTTACACGAAGAACATCGTGAATATAAAATAACAATTACGAATAGAGGAAATCATCTATTAATCGAACCATTTATAAAAGCAAACGTATCTTTTAAACAATGGTTTCCTATAAAATATTCAACACTTGTCTGGCGAATTCAAGCTTTCCGCCGCTCCACAATCTAATAAAACTGTCAGGTCGTTCAAACATTTATATAAAGAGAATACTTTGGTACAAACAGTGTGAAACTTCTTGACCTGCATCGTAAATACAATCGAGTGCGTTTGCTATTACTCTTGCATTAAATATGCATTTATAACAATAATAAGAACAATAGCAACGATAAATAAGAAGCTTTAACAACCATAATAACAATGCCAGCAATCGAGTAGCCCGCCTAGTAGCAATTATTTTCTGGGCAATTGTTTCCACTGCGGACTAGCTATGAAACTATATACTGGTAAGGAAGTATAAGTCTTAGTAGACTGACAGACTAGTTTTCGAGGATAACATGGGTATTACTTGCCCGGCTCAGAGGCAATATACGTAACAGTGAAGCTATGCATCCTCTACTGATACTCGTCCCGATTATCTTGTTTGCACACAGAGATTGAGAAAATATTGAACTGCAGATTGCGTATCTTTAGCCATCTAATGGCAACCGAATGTAATTTACAGCACACCGTCACACTGTAACAATTTTGTGCTACGACCAAAGTGTTTGCTGAATAATTTCGTACAATAAATAATTTTATAAATTGTAATACAATTATTGCAAACCTCAAGAATTTACTCGATATTCACGTATATATTGAGCATGGAATTATATGTGGAATATGTTCGCCTGATGCATGTTCACTCCCTTTGTGTTTGAAATAGAATCATTATGTTATGCGTGGCGCGTACGGTATATTCTAATGGCGCAAATAATTTGCATTAACGAACCGAGGAAATATTATCCAAATATTGTAAATTGAACGTGGCGACAATTGAAGCTTGCATTAATTATACTAAAATTCTCGCCGTTGGAATAAGGCTGGAAGCCCACCGAATATTCTAGAATATTTGCACGTCTTGCTTTACTGTTTACCCACCTTACTTTACGATCTGCTTTGCACGTTTCTCATCACGCGAGCGAGCGTGTTTCAAAGTGCGCTTCATTGTTATCGCCGCTTTCGTTTGCTCTTCCCCGTACTTGTTCTACATTAACGTACTACATCGCACGCTTATTTTCAACGTTAATACAACATAAAAAAACTCAAAAGGCGTCGATGATGCTCCTGGTAAATAATTGCTACTTGAGCAAACGCTTTTATCCACATGACAGCAACAAATTAGCTCCGATTCGTTCGAAATTTCATTATGTTTTAATTTATGCTCTAGCTGTTGTCATATTTTTAATCCGCTGTAGAATATTCTTCCATCAAACTCCTTCTATTATGATTTCCGTCGCGCATAAAAAGCTCTAATCATTAGCTGTACCGATTTTTATTTAACTCAGCGCAAATATTACGTATTATAAGCATCTTATTATATGACGGTTCGAAAGAAACAGCTTTCCCAGCAGTATGCATTTGAATATATATGCACAGGGTGTAGGTATGTACGTATGCAGAGAATTGCCATTGACGCTGGGTAGCACCACAAAAGGCATCATGGATCGTAGAAACGTCATGCATTCCGTTTGGTCAGCTTACTACTCCAAAGGCTCGTTTTGTGCACGAGGTGCACAGTGACCCTTTGGTCTCCAACCGTCTTCTGCTTGATGTATTCCTGAGGGAATCGATTAATACGCGCGATTGCGGATGCAACGAGCCGCCTCCAAGACCATGCATACCGTAATGGTCAAACGACAGTACTTCCACACTTCCCTTTAAGCTTGAGTGCTTCTACTACTCGCACGCGTGACATTAACAAAAGGAACCGATTAACGGATCAGAGCAGAATTATGTATATGACACACATGATATGACAAATGCGCTGAAATGTAATACCAACGTTCGCCGAAATATGATATTATTGTGTTATTATGTAATTTGATGTGTTCAAAACACGGTTGTGAATATAGAATTCTTTTTACGACATACAAGTACTAATTAACAAATAATAGTAACGAACTGATTGATTTAAAATAATTACGCATTCGCTTAAATGTTATGAACCATTTGTGTTCTGTAATATAATAGACAATTAATAAATAAATTGAATATGCCGTGAATAAATCATTAATTGATATGATTATTGGCATTATTATTGAGACGGCGATTCACTTCTAATCAAGAGCGAGTTTCCTTTCGTTTTATCCCACGGACATCGCAGTAGTACAAGGCAATCGCGTCCTACGTGAAATGGGAGTTATTACGTCGCTTCTGCCATGCAATTGCAACTCTAAAGACACCAACATCTCTGTAACACGAACTAATACCCGCTGCGACTTCAGGCGGAAATTGTGAGCAGCGAGCTGCCGCAGACTGTGCGTTTCTTACTGCTCGTGCGAAAATCTAATCTCACGATAACTCGTGAACGAAACATTTCCGCAGTTTACGAATTTATTTGAGAGACAGAGTTAACATAATTTCCAAGCTTTTTCTCGCGATAGATATTTTAATGCTGAACTCTGTAGATTATTTTAATGCAAAAAAAATTTTTGTAATATTGAAATACGTTAAGCAAATAAAAAATAATTATTATAAAATATATTTTTATCGAGTAAACTAAAAATAATTGCCTAAAATTAGAATTCCTTATGTCAATACAAATGTAATGAACCATCAAAGTGCATACACTGTTTTGTGGCCAAATGTGTTCGCTGCCTGTAACATCCTGTATTATTCTACGAACATCTGTGTGCGTGTAGACTATTGTCTTACGGTTCCATGCATGCAACAGGATTCCGGATGGTCAGCATTGTATTGTTCGGCCCAAATAACGTAATTGCTGATTTAAACTGTGATTCTATATAGCCAAAACTAATTAGCTTTTTAGAATTTACGGAATTATTTGTATAATATATGATATAACAATAACGATTGCTCGAATAATAAAAAATTAATAATAAATTTGCAAAAAAATTATTTAAAAAGATTTTGAATAGAATCGTTTTACACTTTGTAGATTTCATGGACCACCAATTAATTTAATTTGATATGATTTTTCAGTAGCAATTATTTCGATCTGAGCATAAGCTGTCGAATCTATCGAATGGACCTCGTTCGTAAGCAATGACTGGCGACCACCGCTTACGGATAACTATCACGTAAACATGTCGAACAAAGCAGTGAATTTGAACTATTCCCGTGTAAAAATTTGCTTCCGAGACAACAATCCTATTATTACTATCATGTCTATCACATTCCTGTCACAAATTCCACGATAACAAAACAATCATCTCTCGCTTTACAGCTATTGCAAAGATTATCGCGATTATATTACTCGATATATTCTTGAATTTGCAAGAACATTATTAAAGTCGGACAAAATTTGTTATAACAATAAAACATACTTCATTATAAAGACTGACACCGCGTAAAATGTTAGTTATATTTTTTCTCAATTTTTATATAAACTCTTCAAGTCATGTAGCTTCCACTTTAAATATATAATCTGACGCTCAAATTAACTAACTAAACAAACATTGGTATATCGTAGAACAACGGACCATTCAGGATAAACATATTCTTGTGTGGACGACGATTAATCCACAAGCAATTGCTAATATAAGCCACCATTTTCAAGACTGCGGATACCTTTGCAGTTCGCTGCAACTGCTTTCGTTTCGGTTTCCCAGATGCGGAGAAACGACATTGTCCTCTCTCTCTCTCTCTCCCTCGCATGTAGCAGAAGTGCGGGGTCAGTCAGGATTGCATAGCTCGGTACGAGCCACGCAATTGCAGTTGCGGAACCGCGAAGCTCGGCGGAATTCGAACTAACGGCATTCACCCAGGATCCTTGATACGACCAAGTCGCGCAACTTACAATTATACCGCGTCCACGGTAAAGCCCCGTCGTTTCCTATGCGGGCACGCACAATCCCCCAGGAAAACTCAATCTCTCGACTGCATTTCCACAATCGTCACGCAATCCCTTCTAAGATCGTCACGTAAACGAAATTTGATAAATAATAGCATTATACTCGCCATTGAGTTGCAAAAAACATGTTAATGGACCCATTAATATCCGACGCGGAGCTTTTAACCGCTTTTAATAAAGAAAGTTTGAAAATCGCTTTACATTTATTTCATTCATTACACGACAAACATTTGAGATTGTTTAGAACATCCGTATACACACCAGAAAGTAATTTAATACCGAGTGTTAAGCAGAAAATGCTATTAAAATTCAAATGGGTTACACAAATAAATAATATACTTAGTTTTGTTTTACGCGTGCAATTAAAAGTTTTCTTTCGCTTTAATTAAATACATACAAAATACTTTTATGCTAACAATTAGTTTGCTGCATGCGTGCAAACTAGCCAGCAAAGAGTTATACACGCGATCCTCAATTTACCCGACATTGCCGATTTAGTTTAACCGCTATGGGTCGCTATCGGTATAGCGAAAGCAGTAGGTGCCAACTAGCTTTTCAAATTATTATTTAAACGGATTCGAATTGTCCCAGGATACCCGTTGTTCATAGCTAGACTATGCTTTCGAGATTATAGGCCGACGGGACTAAAACCATTTCTCTCACGGAATTTAATCGGATCCCAGCGGAATTCCAGACCAGTCGTCTCGAAACAAATTCGTGAAACACCAACTGTATTTCTGTTTGCTTCCGAAATTCCAAGTAAACCGATATAATTCGCGTGCACTCCGCAAAAAAGACCTGTCGCGGAGAAAAGTTTGCGAGGAAATGAAAATCGAGGAGGGCAAAAAGTCGAACCTGAAAGTAACTATTTCTCGTTTTCTTATTTATTACATTCCTGAAATTACCTAACTCATTAACTTGCTGTGCGCATTACCCGCGTCCTCGCAACTTGGGGGCACTCATACTATTCTAACTATGCAGCGGAGCCCGTTTTAATACTTATTTCAACATATGCGCAATTCCATCTAAAGTTTGACTAACTCTGTATGATAAGCGAGCTTCCTGAAGTCCGGGAAGATATTCTTCAAGTAAACGATGTGCTTCGTCATTCACCGTGCGAACGTAACTATGCAGCTATTCGATCCCGCCATCAAATTAATCCGGACGTTATCGGATAGCTATATAGCGAGCGCAACATCATACTGCGACGTGCGAAGTTATCGATCGTAATTACCTGGTTTTCTATTCAATGCGCCGCATCGAACCGATACCACATTATTGCGTTCATACCACCGCCGAGTTTTATTCGCGCCTTTTACAACTTATATTGCTTTTCTCGCGTAGTCACACGGAACGTAACTTACGCAACCTAACCGTTAAAAGTCCGCCATCATGGCGCCGTAAATATGTTCCATCGAAGATATTGCGCTACAGGATGTGTATACATAGAGAGGGAAAGAAAAAGGGCAAGAGAGACGTAAGACGGCGGAGTGAGAACAAAATTATTTCGCGAGCGTAATGGCGCGGATGTACCCAATAAAACAAGGAAGAAGTAGCGGGCGATCGATCGGCGCAAGAAAACAGAGGCGCACAAAATTTTCTCCTCAGCATGCCAAACCCCGTAAATTTCTGAAGCTATTAAGTTTATCGGGTCGGGTAAGAAGCTCCTAACTTTTATAAATGGTCGTCTTGCCGCCGGAGCAATTTACGAAAAAACCTCGTTCCTCATTTCATTTAATTCTGCCACAGCGCGGACGACCAAAAGCGGTGGGACGTCGGGGTCGAGACACGGGTGAACCGATATATCGTTGTAATAGAAAACGATTGATTCCACTATCGCCATCGTTCTAAGATTGTCGTCCATTGTGCCGAAAGATATTAAAATCTCAGTAACAATGGAACTGCGCCAAATGCGAACATTTAGAATTCAGATATTGTCGATAATCTTTCATCGCGTGAATAGACAAAACTATACTTGCGCCCATTACTTGTCATCTAAATGTAAGTATTCGTTGTTATTCTTAAATTCAAATGTAAAATTCAATGCGAAACATTTTCAATCAATCGCTGTATTTATGTACAAATCTAATCGTATTTCATTTATGTCAATCAATCAATCAATCAATAAATCGATTTGATGTCTTGTTTTAAAAAACATAAATAACAGTTCTTCGTGAACGCAAATACACATTACGAGCGCACACAGAGACCAGGACACGTTTAAACGGCATATCACGTGAGAAAATCTTTTTCTCTGAGACTGTACAGACTGCTAAATAATTTCACTCTGTCACAGACACGACGTCGCCGGCAATTTTGTCCGTCAAACTCGGACTGGCTGAGATAGAGTGGGTACTAGTCTTCCGAACTTTTTTGCTCTTTTGAGCTCTATTACCAATTTCCCGGGGTCTCTTGCGGTCCTTTATCTTACGGGTAGAATTGGTTTTTGACCTGGCAAACAGCGACATGGACGTCGGCAATCCGGCAAATCGCATAGCAATACGATTCGCGCGGTCCAATTCGTCGCCAGTGGGAAGAAAGTAATGACCGCGGTATCTTCGCAGAATACCGTATTCCACGCCTCGTTTCAGAGCCGCCTTTACCTGAGATATCACGAAAATTCTGATAACCGTAGGCGATAAAATGGATTTGTGAAGCGCGACAAAAAATGGCTTTGAATATAATCGTCGAAGGAAAGCAATCGTATGCAACCAACTTCTGAATTCTTTCCATTAAAATATCGTTATTCAGAACGATTTACAGAATTGACATGAACTTGACACTCGCACGCGCTTTACATGCGCATGTCTATGACAGTGATTGATATGCGAAAATAGAAAAAATATAAAAGAAAATTGCCATGTTGATTTCAATCAACGTTTATCGTTTTTTACTTGGAATGACGGCATTGCACCGATGAAGTGATTGTTAAGGTGTTTTATAACACTCGATCAACTGTGAAATCACGAATATCACGCATACGCATCAAGAAATACATAGACCGCGTGTTGCATGTGCAAAAATGACAAATTTAATAATAATAGCTGTTCAAATTGCACGACGGAATGAATTTTAATCAAAGATAAGGCTCGAACTGCGCTCACTTGTTGTTTAACGCGTTTTACAGGTATGTTCGAAGCGTAACTAATGTATCCTGTGATTTTTTGGGGGGTACATCCTTTGGTTTCACGAAGATCCTGTATAGCAGACACGACTAGAGCAGCAATTTTCATGGGTCTTATCCTTGTTCTTCTTTTCTTAACATCTTTTGATTCCTTTCTCGCCATTCTCACACTTTATTGAAATGTATGTAAACTACACCCACAATTTGATGTTAAATATTATTATTACGAAAGTAAACAAAATAGAATTCTCTTCGTGAGGTTTGCACAAAAAATTTATTCCGCGGCCGCTGTCAAAGAGTATTTGTCGCTATCGATTATTTCTATCATTTGTTTTTACAGTCGAGAGAGCTAAAGCTATTTTCATACTTTTTTGGAAAAATTCTAAAAATACCGTTTCAATATTATTTTCCAATGATTAATACATCAAATTGACTTTTCTTAAATAAAAATTATCTATTATTATTAATTTACTCGATAATTTCTGCTTTAATAACGGAATAATACTTTATACGTATATCAATAATTTAACCACGTTAATTATTTGTAATGTTACTTTTCCATCAAAATTATGTACATAATTATACAGAAAATTGTGTGTAAAAAATATCGTAGCGGCGATAAGAGAAAAAGTGAAACGTAAAAAGGTGCCACAAATCCTAATAGCGCGGCATGTTGTACGGCTTTAAAAAAAAATATGATGTCAGACCACTGCGTTGCAACCGCACCTATTCAATGCATAAAGCCAGAGTGTGCGAATGCATTATTTTTTGTATTTTGCATGCTCCCCGAGTTTTATCGGCGTATTCTCGACGCGCGTTTCGCCCTCCTTGTCTCCCAATCAGTCAACTTTACGATAGGCATTACTTTCTTGGCGGATAAAAAAAAGCAGCCGTTGAATAATACATCGCTACCGGCCGGATGCACTCGCACTAGGATATCAGCTTCCAGAGGGTGCAACTGCCTTTTTTACAACCCCGACCAGAGTACACAAATTAGTCATCGTACGAGGAAAAAAAATAGACGACGGCGATACGGTGGAACATTACTGCAGTGATTGATCATGAAACTGTTATCAGCCGCAAACAAAAGTATGCGTCGCGTAATGAGCTCGAAAGTCAGAACTGTTATGCAATCATACGCGTCCCGATAAGCTCCCCCGCTAATAACGGTGGACGATACGTTGTACAAAGAAATTCGCACGCGACCGCAAAGCTCAACGATATCCGCACGCAAGTGCTGCATTTGCATAATAAAAAATAAAAGATACAATTACGCGGCGAACGGCCATGTCGGCCGTAGCTCGAGAACGTATTTTTAGCCGTAATCGGTCGGTATTAATCTTCGCGAAACCACTTAATTTCACGCCGCGTTGAATCGCGCCAGTTTTTCACTTTTAAGCATGGTGGGAGCACTTGTAATTTCAAGATTTTTAACCTCATATGCGCGGTCGTTTTTAATCGACTACATAAAAATTACCGGCAACATCATGATGCGTCATTATCATTTCTGCGTCATTTCTGCGTTGCCTCTGCCTGCGATACAAAATTTTATTTATAATTAACTAAATTTTAAATAGGACAATTCCTTTCTGCACAGCTAAACTTCAAAATTGTAATATTAAATTAAAAAACCTAACAAAGTTTCGTATTGTTCAACAGTTTTATCCTTTTAATTAAATTGATATTACGTGTCTCTCATATGCTTTATTAAATTATTCTGCATTATTAAATATGCATTATTAAATATACTTTACGTATTTAAAATTCATGTTAGTGCTTGTTAATTTCACATAATTGGAATGTGATATGTATCTTCGATACACACACACATAAACTGTCCTTTTTCACGATTTACACTAGCGAATAGTTGCAACGAACTATGTCGAAGGATATAAGTGAACTAATGTCAAAACAACGCAGTCGATTGTAAAACTTCGAATATTCGGGAAAAAAAGGCGGTATCAAAAATGATTGACAGTGCGTAATATCGCGCCAGTGATTTAAATTCACGGCGGTAATAACCAGTTGTGGATATTGCGCGATAGCAACAAATTCGCAATATGTTTAATGACGAAAGGATGAATCGGCTCGGTGCGCTATTTAAAAAGCAATAATATGCGGACACAGTCAAATATCCGGTAACACTACTACCATACTTGCATTCACGGTTTACACTGTTCGTTACGATCAGTTCGTCGCTGATATTGCCACGGTCGAAATGAAGTTCTAGTGCGAACAAACTAGACAAAATGAAACAACGGTGGACTTATTAAATACGAAACTGCGTTACCCGTATTGTTACGTATCGTTGTACACATCACATATCGTGATGTAATGTTTCCATGTTTCATGAAATTGTTGCACATATGCATACAAATATATTCCAGCGCATTTGCGATTTATCTCAATTCTCCATTCAAAACTAAAAATATACAATAATACAATTTTGGTTAAAAAGCACTGAGCCGGTTCCCAAAACAATATAATTTCAGAATTGAATTTTGATATATTTTGAAATTAGTGGCTTCTATAGCAAGCGGCGAAAGATGTCATACAATAATTTATAACGCTGTTTAATTCGTGCGTGTAGACAGCTTCAAAGTTCTCCCGTTTTACGTGGAAACACCTTGGTGAGGTAAAGCATCATAAATTAATCGTGGCATATCAAGCATGATCTAGTACATTCCCCTGCAGCTTTGCGCGCTTCTCTCCTTTCTTCCGGCTCATGAGCGTCGATTATTATCCGCGCAATTACGTCGGTAGCTCGCGGTTAGGAAAATAGCGATTCCGGACTGCTCACGGCATGCGAGCAGAAATTTATTAACAGGCGTACGTGATCGCTTATGCACGCACGTAATAAGGTTTAAGCGACGTGCGGGGCGAATTAAGCGGGCTGAACGGCTATCGGCGCCGGCAATGCGTTCGACCATGCTTTATCGTTTAATATTCTAAGTGGTCGTATAATCAAGTGACGTTGCCGCACTCGTAAAATGTAACGGAGCGAGCTAATTACAGGCGGGCTACGTTGTGCACATAGATTTTAGCCGTCCGCCGCTTGCCAGAAAATCCACAAAATACTTTATGTTGCGCCCACCAAAGTAGCGTTGTGACTCTAACGTCATAAAATTAGAATATATTGATTCATCGTAAAATAAATCCATTCCTCACGTTACATCTTAAGTGTTACGTTTTTAAATTTTAAGTAGGTGTTATATAAAAATGCAAATTGAGATAAAATAAGTTGAAATGTAAATTCTTTATAATTTTGTATAAAATTTAATATAAATAAAATTTAATTTATGTCACTTTGTCGATGCTATCTTTTTATAACGTAATTAGCCTAGCTAACAAGTTCTTCACTTCAGAGTTAATTTATCAACAAACTTGTTAATTATATTAGTGTATCGATTTTCTTTCAGTGTTTGGATGTTTATCGTTTTCTAGACAGTTTCGCCGTCTCTTTGGTGTCAATATCGGCTACGTTGGGAACCCCTGATATAAAGTAAAGTAACGCGACTACAAAGTTTCACTAGGGTGAGGCAATCGAGATAAAGAAGGTCAATTAATCTCTTGTTCTTCGGACGGTTGTTGCCAACAAGACGGGGATCGAACGTGCAGTTGTGCAATTTCTTCCGTTGGAGTTAAAACCGGATAAGAAAATTGTGCAAAATAATGGCAAAACGGTGAAAAAGAAGTGAAACAGGGAAGAAACGTGGTCGGACGTAAATTCGTGCCCTTTGTCAATGCGCTGAACCGCAACGCCTGGAGTTCTCGAGATCTTATCCCGTCAAGAAACCTCCTCCTCGCGCGGCTTCTCGAAAAATCGCGGTACCCTCAAGTACTTTCAATTACAGTCGCATTCAATTACCGCGCACTCGTCTCTTCTGCCGATTGTGTAATCGCGGTCAACACAAAGGCCACTCGTCAGAGATACGAGATCCTCATTGTGCGCCGCGCGCATAAATAGCCTTAAAAGAAATGTAATTCGTTTCGGCGATCCAGTGACGCCGTCGGATACAACGCAAATACGTTATTCAATTACTTCATTCCGGCTGCGCGATAAATCTCAAAATCGACAGAAGTCCAATCCGGGCTTGTGTAGAGCTTTATGAGATATAACCGTGCCGGCTTTCGGACACATCGCAGTAACCAGCGAATGAATGTAATTTGCGAACGAATGATTAATGGCCGTCACGGCGGCTAGGTAAACTACTAGCGATGCTCTTCCCCGACTTTCCCATGAATAGATTACATACATAAGCGATCGCGAAAGGGTAAACGGCTCCGGTGGAGCTTGCGTTGTGGAAAGTTTCGAGAACCACTGCGTTAAATGGGATCCCCTTCACCCCCCCTCCCTAACCCCTATCGAGTGTTATGCGTGATATGCACCGCTATTAGACATAGGCGCGCAGACACGTGCGCCGTAGAGTTGGAAATGATCGATCCAGAAACAAGCGGATCGGACGAAAGCCAGCAGACTTGCAGACCGAACACTTTAGTCAGTATGCAGAGTGGAATGGCGGGTGGCGCATCGTGGGAATTACCGGCGTTCCGATGCATCATTGCAGGATTGTGCAGTTTCCGCACAGGGCCGTAACCACCGATTGGACCTTCCCGAATGCAATTGATCCATAACCAATGGCTGCACTCACGCTAATACCATAACACTCGTACGTCACTAACGTCTGTAACTCCGGCATTGATTATGCGGTAATTCCGGGCGTTCTGTGCTCGAAATCATCTTCAATGACTTTAAATTATTCACGCGCCCGTATTAACCCTCGAATAGAGGCCCATTACGAATTTCGCTAACGCAATCTACAAACTTGTCGTGTCTTCATCTTCATCCTGTCTATATTATTAATACTGTCATATTTTGTCTTTTTTTTTCTATCACGAATAATACGAATAACCCCGGATCGACGGTATCAGTCTGTCGATCGCCGAGACGTATCAAAAATTTCGATAGACCATTATCAATTCGAGATGTAGATAAACCATACGCGGCTAGACAGCTTTACTGCCGGCTCTCTAGTATCCACACCATCGGACCTCATGAAGAATTCAATTCAGCTAGTGGATACATTCTGGACGACGTTCGAGCCTCGAAACTTGTTGTTGCGCTAGCAGTATCTTGCTTGAAACGGACTCCGCAGGGAACGGCGTGCCTCGTTAATACTTTAATTTCGTGTAGCAGCTTTCTGTAATACTGCCATGACCCGACAAACGTAGTCTGACAGCATACGAAGTTTCCACGAGCTGAGGCTTAATTGTTTGCTTACTGAATTGTTGTTAGTTAAAGTGGAAAGTTGCTGATAACTCGACTGCAACGGAGACACCGAGAAAGAGAAGAAGAAGGAGAAGAAAAGAGAGAAAGAGACAAGAGAAGGAGAACAAAAAGTGACGAAAAAAAGGACAGAGAGGAGAGAAGAGCTGATAAAAACGAAAACGGAACTGAAAGGAAACGGAATCGCGTATAACCGAGACTTCTCTGATGCATTAAGTAAGTAGATTCTACCTCTTAACAGACTGAAATCTCCGTAGACAGAAGCACCAGACTAACGGAATCCGTGAAAGACGCTGTCGAAATTGTGGAATGTCCTCGGTAAAATGTGCCGTTGCATCTTACAATTAGTGTTTACATCCGCCGAACAGACGGAAAGTTTATCGATCGAAGGTAGATGTTGAGTAATACTTTAAATGTTCAATTTCCTACCGGAACAACGTCGGGAGATTGATGAGATGCATGATTGTACCGAGCGGAAGGAAATTCCGGCGGTGCGACTTCGTTATTGAGCGTTACAAAGGAGCCGAGAAATTGCGTTTATATTTGATGGATTGACAATTAAATTTCCTCGTGCTGGCAGTGTCTTTAAGCCGATCGCAATTGCATTTCACCGGTTTATTAACAATGTGATAGATTCGTTACACTTACACGTAGGTATATAAAAGCATGAATATTATAATACAATTTATCGCGTTCGCGCGCGTAGAAGTGTTACAAGCTTTCTGATGAAATTAAAACGGCGTAAAATAATAATTGAAAAATTTATGTTAAATAACTTAACTTCCTCAACGCAGCAGTAAATTAATGCATCTTTGTTGGTACTTGCTTTGCAAACTACAAGAAACATTAAATGGCCCGCATAAACCATCACAAAGCCACAAAGCTTCAAAACATCTTAGTTTCATTGAAGAAAGTTTGTACGGAACTTGTTTCAGTACCCCAAATGTTACAGCAAGTGCTTCAGCAATAATAGCAACAATTACTCAAGCGAATATATTGATATTAACGCGTTACATTAGAAAGATTTTAGCACATTTATGTCTTCAGATTAATTCTGACAGGAAATTATGAAGCGTATGCGTTTCTGCGACTGTAGATAATGAGTCGCGAGAAAAATAAGAACAGCGTACTTTTTGCGAAAATGTAAAATCAACAAGAAAAAGCAGGCGCCGTTGTCCCCATATACATATTTTTGTGCTTCGGGCTCGATGCCAGACAAAAGGCGTTAAAACTTCTTTCGGCGTAACGTCATAATTCTACGTCCCTTGCCCTGACCAGCCCTAACCCAACTGCGATCAATTTCACCTTTAACCCCAAAACGTCCACTTGAACGCATGCCAGAATAATATGGGGAATTACCGGCGACCCTTACAACGTTACGTAGGTCATGGATAAACCACGCTACGATGATAATGAGGGACTAAATAATATCAGGGTGAAATACGAAGGCGAGAGAGAGAGAGAGAGAGAGAGAGAGAGAGAGAGAGAGAGAGAGAGAGAGAGAGAGAGAGCCTGCACTTGCATAATACAAAGTGTGATTACGCTAAAAGAGAACAAATATCAGAATGTCGAATAAAAACTTCCTATTGTCAAAAAACAACGAGCGACAATTTCTCACAAGTTTAATCTCGAATAAGGCTTCGGCTTTGTCCCGCGCCAAATGGTCGTCGGGAAGCGACCCGAAATAGCGAGAACGCGGATGATGGCTTGCTTGCTATCAACGCCGTGGTTTCGGAATAATCCAGGATTCCGGTACTGCGAGCCGCTTATAGCGAAATATAAACAAGAACCGTTGGGACGCCTGCCACGACTGCAGTTACTCTCTTTCTCGTCCTGTCGTTGACAATAACGATGACATGTTCGCGGAACAATTTCGCGTAACCGGGCCACTAATGCAATGTCGACATTAGTCGAATACATTTGCAAGTGTAAGTCGAGCTCCATTTTCCACGGGGATCAGACCAAATACCAGAGATGCGGCAGCAGGAGCAACCACCCTTCCCCCCCTCACCCGGCGCACGCTGCCTCCTGGCAGGAACGACTGAAAGTACCGACCGCGCCAACGATCGACTCGCGGGGTGTACGGCCACGCCATCGCGGCGATTCGCATTCCTCGCAGTCGGGAGGACGGCCAGGTACACATTGCCCGGGAAAGTTCGGTCAATGCGCGCGGATATTGTTGACCACGGTATTGAACACGGAACTGCGAAGTTTATTGTAAATGGGAGAACGGCGCGCGTGGACGCATGTATAAAATATGACGATTACGATCGCGATGAAATTGGATCACACGGCGGATGGCTTTTCACGACGAGAGAATATATCTGTCGATGTGATCGAGGACACTCCAAAGGATTTTAAGCTGTAACAGCATTTTATACCTGCGATACATACGATTATTGCGGCGAATGTCGGAAGTGTCTTAATCCTGGAAATTATAACTTGCGCCGCGCTTTGCATAGTATACAAATTTCATAAAGTAAGAAAAAAATTTACGCTTGGTTGCGTTTAATAAATGCGCAAATGTAATACGAATCTGAATGTAAATGTTAAATATACATTTGCGTCATCGAATAAATCTGAAAATGAAACTGAAAAATATCTATGAGATGCAAATTCTTTCAACGCACCAGAAAAAATATTTCCCAGCAGTGCGTTTTTAACATTACTTCAAATATACAGACATAATATACAAAATTATACACATAATATAATATTATAATACCACATATGAAAATAAATTTAAGTAGAATGTAAAATCTTTTGTCATAATTATATTTATGTTTGCGCTCTCCATTAATTATCATACATATTTACTTCTGTTGGTGCATTATGCATTTAATTTTTAACCCCGTCCAAACGCAGTGCAGAGACCGTAGCACATTCGTATTCGTCAATATATTCGCAGCTGCGAAAAACGTGTGCGCTGACATGCGTGCATGTGCGTCCTCGATTTCGATAGAACCAGTGGACCGAAATTTCAACGAAAAACCGTATATTTGAAACATGTGTTACACGAAAATTTACAGTCTGCTATCTACCACCGCACGAAGCTATCAGTTCAAAGAGCTCTCAAAAAATGCATAGTGTCAAAAGCATGCAAAAGATTACTCAACACCGACATTTAAATATGTTGGCCTCAAGTCACTCAAGAGACGAAACGACAAAAAGTTGCGGTAAAAGTTTTATTTTCTCAATAAATTTTTATCACTGTGCGCGACAAGAAAAAAGATACACAAAAAGATATTTTATGATTATTTCGATTTGGATAAAGATAGCGACAAAATGGATTATATGACTAGCATAACATCCGATAAGACTATTGGTCAGAGAAAACTATCTGTCTGTGGGTATAAAAAAGTTTCTTCATTTGTCGCGAGCCGAGGTCCGAGTCGAAGTTTCGAAAGTATTCGCCGGTAACACGTGTCCTAGCGACTCGAACTTCTTCTTGTCCCGTAGAAACGTGGCGAGAAATTGTCGAAGTCACTGATCGAAAGTCGCCCAGGCTCATATCCTAGCCCTTTATCGAAAACCCTCTGATTTTTTTTCCTTCTCCAAGTAATATCCCGATGCGACGACTACCATCATCATACCCGTCGCCATTCAATATGAAAAAAAGCAGAAAAGCGCGTTGATGGAGTATGTCATCTGGGAGTGAGCATTTCTCTGTGGGATTTTTCTATGGCGGAAGAAGCGCAAAGTATAAAAGAAGACGTAATAATCTTCGTCGTGAAGCAACGTATACAATTATAACAAAGAACTGTGATACTCGATTAATCGTGAGACTTAATTAATCTTTATAATTAATGATTAATCTTTATGATAAATATATCTGACAAATGTTCAAAAAGTAATATCGTAAATTTCTACATTGATCCGACATCTCATTTCCTAAATCAATAAAAATATAACATGATTTTGGAAAACTAGACAAAGAACAAAGGACTGATTAAGAAATAAGAATAATCGAGCGTAAATATTACTGAAAATTCACAATAGCCGCTATTTCTCGAAAACAATGTTTTATTCTAATAAACAAATTTGTAGTCCTAATAATCACGAGGGATAAAAACGTAATAAGACGTCACTGAGATCTCGGAAAGAAACCTGCCAGGAACTGAAAGAACAATTAGGCACTATGCAAGCAAAGAAGACCGAAAAGAAGCATGATAAGGGTGAGGACCGAAGGAAATTAAATTTACCCGTCCTGCTGTCTTCATCTACCCTCATTATAGCGGCAAAGCGTAAAGATCTCACCGAGAGGGAAGACATTGTTCCACGAAACGAGCAAACAGGAAATTTGCGGTGCTTCCGGCACATAGCCCTTACCTTAATGTATATATGACGTAGTTGTATCCACACTAGTATACAAGATGTTTCACAAATATGTATATTTACTATGTATTTACTATGATTTCCGTCTGAGACAAACGATTAACATTATTTTAATCAATAACAAAAGCGGAATATAATACAAAACCCTAATAGTATTTATTTTATATTAAACAATTATGGGAAGTAAAAGCGTGAAACATAATAAGATTGACTTGTGCCTACAAAAATTTAGTCGAAATTCTAAGACATTCGTGATATATCCGATCTGTCAAGCTATTCAAGATCCACGATCGTTATCAACGTTGAATGTCGCTTCGCTAATAGAGATAGTAATCTGATTTCAGCCTTGGCACGAACACTACGGAAAGTGGCTTGACAATTCAGAACACTGTACTCGTGATTAGGTTTATTTGCGGGTTACCGCCGAGAGTTACGTCCAACATCCTGAAAATCAATGGCTCCTATACTGTCGACAAGGAGTACATAGGGGACAAGATAGAAACATAGGAACGAGATTATCAAACAGACAAGATTGAAACTGGTCAAACAATAGCTTTAGACGTGAATAACCAGTGTAATCAACATGATTGCAAACGATTCGCGAATCCGATAACGCATTAATTTCGAGAAAACTGACACACTTTGGCACACGACTGCTATATACGCTTACAAATTCGATATATGCAATTACAAATTTGGCAACTATTGTTTCCTGCAGCGCTCAAAACGTTATCGCGAATGTATTTAAAATATCGGATACAACACTTATTGGCGCAACGAAAATACACCTATGCGGAAAATTACTGTCTGCAGATTTAGGATTCAACGTGTTACACGCTTTTCCTATACTGTTCTCGGAGTTATGTAGTAGTATCGATGCTTATCAATTACGATCACGGTTTGCTCTATATTTTCCGCGTCCGTGTGCGTTCGTAAAAACCATCATTGTGCGAATTTTACATTGCAACTAAAATTTTAAATGTGTAATCCGCTTTAAATAACGCTTTTAGTTAATGTCGACGAACCATGAATGCAATATTTTCAAGCGACAAATTCATTTAACTTTACATTATTGTGATTTTAATCTTATACTAAATCTGTGTAAAACAACAATACAAAAAAAATTTTTTTTTTCCAATACTATTCGCTAATCCGATTTCTTTCACAAAACATAATATATGGATAAAGATAAACGGAATATCTTTCTCGTAAAAGCTAACACACGAATTTCAATTGAAAGGAGCAACGTTCTCCAAATGCTCACTAACACGTTGTGGAATACTTTCTATTCTCGCGTACGTCCAAGCAGACTCTCGTTTTACTCCATTATCAAACCAACGACGCTGCATCGTATGAAAGAAAGAACGGTTAGTGCACGAGATGATAGCGCCACATGGAGAACATGGAGGAACAAGCTCCGAAGCACGAAGATAGCTCTGGTAAATTTTAGTACTCCGCTCATTGTAAAAAATTTCTTAAAAAGAAAAATTTATTCTTATTTTCTTTCTCCCTTTTCGTCCGCATGCCATCTGCCAATGGTAGGAGCACACTAGAATTTTTAAGTCTTCTGCTTCATAAAACTGACAGTGCCCATCGAAAGAAGGTTCTTTTGCTCGTAACGTCCATGTCATAACCGTCCACGGAGGTAGTTCTCATTTGGTCAGATAGAACCTTCGTACGTCCATCCCAAGTGTCTTCGAGCATGAAGCGGAAACGTCTTCCGAGATCAACGGACCGGATATCTGACGTAGATCATTCGAGTTTCTCTGACTGTCTAAACCGTCATCTAATCGAGAAGTCAAGAGAAGATATAGGATACGAATAGTAGAACACGGCTTGGCGCTATTTGTATTTCAATAATAATTAAATAATTAATAATCAAATCGATAGAAATAGATAGCAATAATTAAATAGATAACCATTTTGAAATGTTACGTATATATAAAGTTTCAACTGCCTTAATCTTTCTTGATTTTTCACTGGAATTCTAATCTCAACATTAAACACGTGGATTAATCAGCTTGGTCGAAATCACTCTCGTTGAACCAATTAAATGATCCAATTAAGGTCGGCATGCGTGTGAGCCCGTAAAATAGTAAAACCGGCTGTTCGTCATTTACAGGCAATCTGGCGTCGGCCGGCATCCCGCTGACGCCATCATTTTATCGATCGTTAAAAATATAATTGGCCGCTTGGGCGCACGGTTGCAAGCATCGGTAACATTTGGATCGGAAAATCGCGTGCTGTACAGCCGTGTGCCAACAAGTCCGTGTTCGACAAAAACAGTGCATCACCATAAAGAATAACGACTAATGGAAAAAAAAACGATGCTGTATGATGCCAGGCACGATCGCGTGCTGCTTGCATTGTTATTCACTTCTTACAACGTCACGCGATTACTTTTGCGTTAGCATGAAGTCGACTCTTGTGTCAATATCTAATCTCAATTGTCGCATGTTCTTTTCAAACGTATGTGCATTTGAATGTACATCTTTTTTTCTTAGAATTCCTCTAGGCACTACATATAACATTTCTTTCGCATCTATAATTTTTTTACATAATTTTATAACAATGATATAATATAAATGTAGGAATTTTAATTTATATCGAATTGCTCGGAAGAGCGCGGCGATTTTTATGACAAATCGAGAACAATTTTTATATGTTTATATCTATCTTTATTCAGTAATATGTATTGTTTTCAATAATCTTTGGAAACAAAAGATGTTACTCAGTTACTTTTAATAGTTCGATGTACACTGACGTGCTCTTCCGCCATTTATTGAAAATCGCTACAAACTTTCCGATTAACTCAAGACTTTCTTCAAACTATTTCCGTGTTGATTTGTGCGTAACAGAAAAGAACACAGAAACTATTCTGCGCAGTACTGTTCTTTCCCGAAACGCCTTCTACATCAGTTGATTTGAACTCGAAGTGCAAAGTGTCCTTTCTGTCGGAGTACACAGTTTTGTGAATAATAAATTAACCAAAGCCCGGATTATCGGTAGAGCAGGATTACAGTCGCCCAGTAGGATTATTCAACTTTTATCTCGAGTAGAGGAAACAGCGAGACAGACAGAAGCAGAACAGCGGGAAAAAGAAGTTTGCTCGCAGTGAGGAAGAACGAGCCGAGAAACGGGCAAGAATAGGAAATGAAGGAAAGCGCGCAGCGGCCCCCCTTGGCAATTCGCCGATCAGATAAATCCAATCAGCTTACTCATCTACCTACGTGTAGTACGTGGGCGTCTACTAATGATCCTTAAATCCAACCAATTCCAATCGAGGCCTTTTATATCCTGATTGCACCGACTAGACTACTAAGATGCGCTTTACCAGGAAAGAAATTTCATCACTGGAGCGAAATTACTCGCGCTATCATGGATACACCTAAGCAATAGTTGCAAATCAATTCAAGATGTGTATAAAAATTGCCCGACGCGATATTCATCGCATATTTTCAGTGCTTTTCTCTTTTTATATGAACGGTTATAATATTACGCGCTAGCGATAACCATAATCATAACTTTTACGCAAAATTTTATTTGCTATGAAACTGTAGCGGCTGCTTCATACTGGTAATTCGGTTAAGGTGAGCTACTATTTTATACATTATACCTTTTTTATTGCCGTTTTTAGTTTATGTTAACATTGTGAAAAGCTGAAAAAAAGTAATGTATTGAATACAGAATCAAATGTTTATTTTTACTTCCACCTATCATTGATCGTTAGTTTTATTAATCATGCCACGAGTAAACGCAGAAAAATTTGTTACGTTTTTACAAAAACGAATGTAAAGATAGCTTGGCAAAAGAGCATTGATGATATCAGTGTTATTTGATTTGAAACCGCATGAATGTAAATACGTACATTGCATCCGGCCAGCACACATGAATTTTCATTTCAATTTTATTGTCATCCGTCAAGCGCAAAATAAATGAAATTTAAGGCACGACGCATAAAGTCAAGCACATTAGCAAATGTACAAACGAAAATAAAGAGAAGTGAATATGCGCTGCTTAAACAGTTATATCTCAACGCAGACAACGCAACAAGAGTAAATATAAAAATCATAATTAACCAGATCGTCTAACATTTGCTGTAACGAAACTATGATTCAGCAAATAATATTTTCTAATCAAACTTCATGTGTTCGTTAATTTCTTCCGCCTCTTACAAACATAAAACGCACATTACAGTACAAATTTATTAACTTGAATAATATTTATCTTAAAAATACAAAGCTAATTATATATCTAAACAATTTGTTCCTATATATTATTTATTCAATAAATAATATATTAATTTAAAATCCTTTGAGACATAATTAACGTTTTAAATTTCAGTAAAATTCTTTCAATGCAATTTGTTTATGTAAAAGAACATTTTAAGTAATAGATTGAATGCACAAGAACAAAAAAGAAATAAGCAATTTTTATTTAAATTGTTTTGTTATTTTGTTGCAAAAAGCAAAAAACTATTTGTTAATTAATTAAATAAACGTCATAATAAAAGAGTTGATTCAATAAGCGACCACAAACGAGCAGCAGCGCCGGAGGAATGATATTTCTCTGACATTGAGCGAAGATGTCCCTTCTTCTATTACAATACAATTCTATTACAATTACAAAATGCACTGTATCTCTGCGGACATTACACGATGCTGCCACTTTCCGTGTAGTGATACGCTTGTAATTCTTTCTAACACTCGACGGCTACATCGTTGTATCAATGTGTTAGATTACGAGGTGGTGAAACAAGACCTAACACCGTACTAAAGTCCTAGATATCTCGTCATTCTTGAGGACAGCTCGTTGCCGTTCTGCCGCTGATATGGAGAATTTATCGTCCGGATATCAGCGACGTGGCTTGCCGAGGACATACAAGCCCGTATATAAGATCATGGTTAGAAGCTTACGGGTATGATTGGCCAAGTCTATGGAGATACTAGCCCAACGGTCGTAATGCCTCCTGCAGGATGGCACCATCCCATAAACGTCATGCGCACATACGCAACAGACCGACGACACCGATTTTGGGCCGCACGAATCAAGAGACGCTCCGCTTGTTTGCATTGTATTGCAACCCTACGGTCGGTTCGTCCCGAGATTGAGCGCGGCGGATTAGAATTGTACGGGAAATCGTCCTGATTAACGTTCCTTGGGCGCCGTCGATGTGTACGCAAGCTGTATAGGTAAATCCGCTCGATGACGAGCACCAATATACCCGGATGATGCACGCACCTGCATCTAAGCGACGATAGGAGAGAACATAACGCTGAGGCGGATTCAGCTGTCACTAGATTCGTGGATTTGACGGTGCAGAGGTGACATTACGGGGGCACGACCACGGTACATTTACGCGTAATTTAGCCGCGCGGGTCACTTCGAGAGAGGAGAGCGGAGTTATGAGGACTGCTAACAGAAGCTTCGATACATATAGCCGCTCGCTAGGCACGCCGCTTACACATGTTCCCGTTCAAATGGAAAATTATATATTCTGAGGTATTGTTATTTGATATAATATCTCGATTAATAATAACAAAATACGTTAAATATGTATAAAATAATTGTTATTGCAATATAGCTTTGATTTATCTAGTTAAATAAATAAATAAGCATAGATAAACACGTACATAGCAATTTATATGATTCAAATGGAGAATGATGCAATTACATTCTAGTAAGCAATGTTAGCAGACAGCTAATATTTGACTGATCACCTCCCGTAATTGCTAACATTTGACTATCTGGAACTTTATTTTCAAAAATATAACTGCAGCAATCAGTTTTGAGGACTAAAGATATTTTGCATACCTGACTCTTCTAGCTGCACGGTTTTAGAACATTGCAAAAATAAACAAGAAAAACAAGAGAGAGAGAGAGAGAGAGAGAGTAATTTCTCAAGAAAATCTGTATACAGTCCGGAAATTACTTCTCGCTAAAAAAAACTAGAAGCATTGCAGAAAAAGGTAAGATACTGTAAGTGAGAGGAACTTAATGAAGCATAGACCAAATTTTCCTTGAAGCAAAACCAAAGAACTCATATATCTCTTGAGTCAAGTAAAGTATCGATTCCTTAGGATGCAAATATTTTACGTCTAACTTGTCCCAACTTTCGGAATTAAGACGACCGAATCAGACAATTAATTCTTATACGAAATTTTCATGAAGTCCTCTCTTCCAAATCAAACTTATAGAGAAGAATACATTGAAATTTGAAAAAATAAAAGATGATAACAAATACTAAATATTCACTCATAGTGAATTCCTACGAAAGTCCAATGTTTGACGATTCAGCTAGCTGCAAGATGTTCGCGAAATTGGAAGTCGTCCCAATGTGAGAAAAATCTTCTTTTCCTTATGTTTTTTTATTTCGTCTTGATCAGAAGAAATGTTGTCATGATAAGTACATGCCAAATACAAGCGAACTCGGTTCATATAAAAAGAGAATCAGAATGTTACAAAAGAACTTCATCTAGGAGCCAGCACGCGATCCAATCTCAAGCGGAGAGAAAAATCTCGAAGGCGAAATCTTGATTTTGTTGAAATGCAATAATGATGCGCCGAGAGTGCTTTTACTTACATGCATTTCTAACATTACTAAAAAGATTACCAATTATATTTTATTATTTAATGTAAATTAATCAAAACAAGCATATCTATTAAATAATTACTTAAAAACTCATAATTTATCTCTGAATTTTTTATTTTTGCGCAATCTTTTTAGAAATGTGTCGCATTGCGTTTTCTCGTGTAAAATTATATATATACATATATAATCTAACAATAAGCTAATTTCTGACCCAACTTTATATCGCGCTCGAGAATTATCTGCAAGCGCAGAAAGAAAACTTTATGTCTAACCGCGCAAAAAGTTCTGCTCTTCTCTAATTACTCGCCGGAAAGACAATCAGAAAACCTCTTTATAAGATAATTTCCTTTTAATCGGTGTACGTAATTTTTCTAAATAACATTATGTTGTTTTTTGCAGTCGGGCGTGAATGTATTATTTCGCTGCGACGTCTATCGAGTTGGTAGACGAAAATTTTCTCAGATACCGACCTCTCCGACTGAGTGAGTAGGTTGGACCAGCCTCTAAAGAATAGCCGGCATAAATGTAGTAGAGGAGTGGCGCTTCGCTCTCGACTGTACCACGACTGGCGGTATGTTTTTCCCTGCTTTTCCCTTCCTACGTACTCATGCTTACGTACATGTGTTGGTGCGTGCGGGACAGGTAGTTCAGTGGTGGAAAAGCACGGTGACAGATGCGAGACATTTAGCAACGGTCCTGCTGGCGCGCACCAGCCTGTCTGACGCTTAATCAACCTAAGGTGCCGGAACATATTACGAGTAGAAAGCTACAGAGCTTTTATTACGTGCAAATCCTCGAACTTAGAGCGCGTGTAATAGTCCGTGATAACTAAGAAATGACCTCGCATGAGAGACGGTCAGGCGAACATATTAGGCCATTTTGAGTTGATTATGAACAAGATAAAAAGAAAAGATAAAACTGAAAAATTTGTTCGGTATATTGTTACAGCTTTACACATAACAAAAAGTCTGTATAAATTATAATTCATAGCGAGAGCCATATAAAGATATTTAATTTTTTGAAAATAATACTAGGAGAATGGATTACCATATTTTTATTGTTATGTTAAATAATATGAATGGCAATAATCATACCTTTTTTTACGTTGTTACGTTATAAGATATTATTTTCAACTTGCAAAGGAATAGATTATAGTTAATTATAACAGAAAGTATATTATTTGTGTAACAGAATTACAATTTTTAACATGCAATTAACTTAGTCGAGTTATACGTTACAACCAATTCTCGAGATAATCTCTTCCCTAGAGAATCACTCGCGGATACATCTGCGCGAGCGCTCAGGAAATTCTCGTATTCCAGCACAGGTCTCGGGCTACATGTTTCACAATGTAAAATATAGCAATGTGCTATTATGCGTCCAGGAAGTTCAAAAAGAGTGAAGTTACATTTCGCTCTCCGGGATTTTAATATATAAAGCGATAATAATTTTTGGATTTAAATATGATATCGAAAGTGTAAATGGAAAATATAGTGAAGTGAAATTAGATATTGATCTTTAAAGAAGACAGCGCGACGTGCATACTAAACTCACAGCGTTCTACGGGAAAATGTACTGAAATAACTTTTGGAATCATGCTCGCGCGTAATGACACAATCATAAAGAAAAGCCGAGACGGCAACGTCAAAAGGGACACACGGAAATCACAAAAGTACTCGTTACAGTTATTCGGAAGGTATCAGACATTCCGGACCTTGCACCCGGGGTTTTCGAGATGCTCTTTTCATCAACGGAGACGCCCCTTAGGAACAAATTTGCACGACATTTCGTTCCGAGTTTTAACCTCGTTTCGCTGAATTCTCCATCTGTCGCGAATTCGCCCTCTCCCCTCTTCCTCCCCTTATATAACGATAACGAACGAAATGCGCAAACTGAATGTGCTTGTACTGCGTCAAATTAAGATATTTATTGCAACCAGAGAATGACAGTAGTTTGAAGAGAGCGCGAACTGACGAACCAAACAAATAGAGTTGTAATTACTCACACGACATTTCTGTACACATCAAATCAAAATCCGTTTGTAATAAAATGCAAGGTATAGATAATTAGAATGACAAATTAATTTAATATAAATTATATTTTACTACTTATGTTATATTTTCTTTGTTGTTATTCCGTATAAGTTAAAAAAGAACGTGTTTATTTTGATATTACATGAGAGAATGAAATGGGAAAAAATTGCTTGTTTCTTGTGTTTGCAAATGTTTTAGACATAAATTGTTTTGAATAATTGCTTTAAATATGAAAAATGTATTACGTTATTATGCAGTTTAAATGACTCATTAAAAGTTGACTTCTCAGTAAGTACAGATATTTCATTATTAATAGAGCTTTTAAAAATAAATATTTCCTGCTTGAATGTACAGAATAAAAATATGCGGGCAGAAATTTCAGCACATCGTTAAAGTTACCAGTAATTGCAAAAGTAAATAAATAATGTATATACCGAATGCGGCGCGTTAGTTTATCAGATTTATCATACATTTCTTATAATCCATTTCGTCCGTCTAAATAGAAACTTTCCAGTGGATGTCCCATCGCACCAGCACGCTAAATCTACGACAAAAGGTGAGAGTCTCAACTCCAAGGGTTGGATTGGCGGTGGCGAGAAAGAGAGAGGAGCGGGCGCGAGATAGACGGTATTCGAGTTAGTTGGAAGCTCCACAGAAATGAATTGAATAATTTAGCGAGTCAGGATGAAGGGATAAAGCGAGTAAGCTCGAACGTGTCCTCTGGAAAGCCTCCGAAAATTCCAGGGATGAGGTAGCCCCGGAAGCATTCCAACTCGTCCCACGTCTTTCCGCGAACACTCCAAGCATTTTCGTCACACGTGCTACATTCGGGAGGCTCATCGTCGGGAAATAATTTGCGAACCAGCGTTACAGGAATGGCATCGCGAAAAAAAAGTTTCTCCCACATGAATCGCGGGAAGCGCCAAACCCCTTCTACATCTATTTCACCACGCATCCAATTTTCAGAATTTCCTAAATTTCGCATATTTAAATTTGCCCAATTTTCTGTCAATTCCTGTCAGATTTTTTGAAAAATTTTGACACGAAGTATCTTTCATTTAGCGATAATTCACTATAATGCAAATAAATCTTTCACGATTTACGAAAAAGTAATAAAGAGATACAAAATTTTATCGGAATTAATTTTGCACAAGAAGAATTTAATATTAATATTTCTTCCGTCAAAGTTACACGATTAAATCGTCCAGATAAATCGCCCTAATGAGAATCCACTAAGAATCGTTTATGATCCTCAATGCAAAATCTTCATAGCTGCGCTGGACATTTCGACAATAGCCGAGTCGACTTACCACGAGGTACGGATGCGTCTGAATTATGTATTTCGTTATCCTGGAACCACAAGCACCACCGCGGTAACAATTTGTCAGCGAGAGATCCTGAAACCCCCGCATTCACTTATATAAGTGCATACGTATTCGCACATATACAAATGCATATATTATATACAAGAGGTGGTAGAGTGCAGTTAGACTTTCGTCCTCGAAACTTCGAAGCAAGCACGAATCGTGGTAATAGTTTCGCCGAGCATAATTATGCTTCCTTTCCGGGACTAATGTGCAGATAAAGCGGTCGCAGGATCCGCAAGCTGAAGCTACAATCTTACGTATAGCGTACTAGAAAAACTATTTTTAATAAAATTTTCGCTTGTTGTGAATATAAATAACATGAATAATGTTGAAACATAAATCAATAATAAAAATAAAAAACTGAGCGGACGATGATGTAATTAAAAGAACGGAAAAACGATGTAAAAATATTTGACAAGTAGTCGCGAAGAAACAAGCTGATCGTGTTTATAGCGAAACAATTCCTCGCGTGTCGAATGCAGTTATATGACGGCACGATAGAAGACTGAAATTTTTATGGTCGATCTCAGAAACCAATGGGATTGCATGCTAAAGTATATTTAACTTTCAATTTACAACGTAAATAGAGTTTTCAGATACATTTCATGATAGACTTGATTTCCTCACCGAGATTGTTGTTATCTAGTTACACGAAAGCAAACCGCGTTTCGGAATGTTTCTATCAAGATTGCATAATAGTTTTTAAATTTTGTTACATAAAAATTTTAGTGTAAATTTCTTTTTATTTTAATATTTATTTTTTATTACTTTTATGATTCTATTATTTTATATAAAATTATATAAAAGAGATTTATAAAAAGATTTATATAAAATTATATAAAAGAGATTTATAAAATTGTAGTTTTATGTATTATTCAATATTTCATTTTGTTAGTATTACGGTATTAATAAAAATAAACCACTTTACAGATGATTGGAATTAGTTGTAAAACTTACGCATCGTTATTGCCTGTGAAACATTCCAATTACTATTAATACTAATTAGCTGAAGTTCTAACTAGCTGAGATTATTTAAAATCATTAAGGAATAAATGACGTCAAAAGGGAAGAGTAAGAATGAGTCAAAATGGTTAGAACGTCGTGAAGCGGTAAAGAAACAGACGGCATTGCAACACGCAAAGCTGAGCACTAGTGGCTCAAAAATTGGCGTCGAAGTCGATAGTAGACGATAAAACTTTAGCTCCAGGCAAGCACCGACGGAACTTCGCGCCATTAGATACTCTTGCAGTTCGAACAATAGATAGGAAGGGTCCCCCCATGCACCAACTACTCTTTTCCTTTTCTCCGCACCCCAACCACCGCTGCCTTTCGTCTTATGAAGTACTTTGTCCCTTGTGAACGCCGATAGCATTGGCCGCGCCCCCTTTATTTATTTTCACCTTCCACGCCTTCGTCTTCTCTTCGTCTTTTATTTTTCTTCATCCTCTTCTTCGTCTACATTTTGCACACTTTTCTCCTATTTTTCAGAACATCCGCAATCACCATACGGTGCTCAATATCTGCCGCGATAAAACGAATTTATTCGCGTACGTATTCTGTATTACTTCTACAAAACTTGAAATAAATTTGCTTTTCTAATTTGATATATCTCTTATTTATTTTCAATTATCATTTATCTCACAATCTTCTTTTCATATAATATTATAATTATTTTTGGTGGTGAGCGTATGCAATTTCTACATAAAACTCAACAATATGTCAGTCTAAAATGTATATGAACGAATTCATAAACAAATATCATCCAATTTGCAAATTCATATATCTCTCGTCCGCATATTGCGCGGTTCATTTTACATGGCACACACCGTCGTCGCCTAGAACATTAATAAATGTCTGTCGTTTTGTATACATGCAGCCTTCTACCGCGCTTTAACCCCGCGCCCTTTATTCTCTTCGACTTCCTCCGACGCTTCACGGTTGCATCTTTCTTTCTCTATCCTTGCCGCTCCTTTTCTTCACTACCATCAGTTATACAGCCTTCCGCCATCGAGGTAAGTCACGTCTCTATTTTGTATTCCATCAAGCTCGCATCCATTCCGGCGCCAAACAATGAGAAGTGCCCGCGCGCCCTCCGCGTACTCTCCGAACCGTCCTTCTCTTTTGGGCTCTTCTACACCCTGATGCGTCTCCGCAGACCTGCTACACGAAGATCTCTACGAGTTCCTGCGCGGATCATAGAAGGGCGCGTAGTCGAAAAGCTCACCACTATCTTATATACCAGCTTTTTTTCCTTTTTCATACACCTACAACCTTCATTCTGTTGCCTTCTCATGTGGCGTCATGCAAGAAAATGGGTGTTTCGTGCTAGTACCAAAACGAGGCGACCTTTTATGCTTCGACTCATCTCGATTTCAAATGCAAATGCACACTGCGACGAAAGACGCGACTAAAGGATTGGAAGGAACGTACACCGCGACGTGTAGACTTTGCTGCACCACGTTTCGCTACTTCGCATCCAATCTACCCTTCAGGCTGTTCGAAGCCCGAGGAATATTCCACGTTATCGCGAAATTTGATTCTCTGCTCTAGACGCATCGCGTTTGCGTATGCCACGAGGCTTGATAAGGGAAACTTTCATTAACCTTTCAAACATGTTTACATAGATAACTGTACAGAATATATTATGTAGTCAATATTTTCAAGAAAATAAGATGTTATAGAATCCAATTACAAACTCGCAAAATAGTTCGGACGAATATAGCAGAAAAGAATGCGAAAAGGTGCGCTGAGTAAAATTTAAAAAAAAGAAAGAGGAGGAATATTGCAGAATATATATTCAATATATATATATATACGGAAAGTAGCGATCAATACTTTTTACACTCTCCTCAAATAATATTATTCCTACGGGCATGCACGCATTGCCATTACGAGCAAAATAAAGCGAGCTCGACTTGAAATCGTTCCGAGATAAATCATGCCACTGTTAGCATCTCACGAGATTTTATAGTTTCTCCACTGCATCCATACCGTAACCTCCATTCGCCCGCAGCATCCAACTTTTAACTGCCCCGACAAACTTCCCTCCCTAGTTAATCCTCGCGATAACACCGCGAAATCGTTACCGGCACTTTCAACTTTTAGATACTAATAACCCCCATCCCATCCACGGAACGTCATCATCGAGAGCTGCGCCTTTGCCTTTGAGCCCGGAAATCCCGAGACAATTTTTAGCATAACAATTATTTTATCTAGAATATACATATCTAAGAACCGAGTTGGCACAAATCCATATTCGCGAAAAAGAAAATATTTTTTAAAAGCATAGTAAAGAGAGAACAGGAACAATGAGTGAAGAAACCGTAACTTTGCAGCCGTGAGGGAACGCACCAAATCGCATTTATCGTGGCAATAAAAATTCCTCCATTTTTACCGTCGTCAGTCGCTCTTCCTGATGGCGGGCAAGCTATGCGATTCGCGATCCTCGTTTTTCCACTCTCTTTCTCTCTTTCTCTGCGTTCTTTCCCCTCACCCGTTTTCCTCCACGGGGTATCGCTATCAACCCCTGCTACTGCGAAAACCCGGTAACCGCCGGTATGCAACGGTAAATGTATGCTGTATGTAAATGTTATCCGAGGCCAACGGTAATCTGGAATTTGCTTCGCAGACGTGTACATTTCGTGGCGGGTTCGAGGGTAGCCGCGATGTCGACGATGGAGGTCTACGAAGGGCAATCGACGGGCATGAACAGAAATCGAAATGGAGATGGATGGCGGGCGTGACAGAAATGGCAAACCTACTAGCTATACTGTCGGCGAAATTAATCACAAGCTAAGAATCAATCTTCCCGGGTTGACTTTCAATGTTAAAGCAACCGTACGATATAAAGAATAAACTTTACAGATTCCTCAAGATCTATTTTTACCGTGACAGTGTGGTGATATAAAACGACAGACATTTGTGATAGATTTTTTGTTCAATGCATTTGCAACAAAATTTTGAAATATATAAAATATTAAGTACACTAAAGAATAATCTGTAAATAATTTTATTATAAAATAAACCATTAAGTGACTTTCTAAATTTTCGCAATAATTACCTCAATAATTTGGCTATCATAAACGTGATGTTCTCCAATGAAACGTTTTACGACAATGAGGTCACGAACAGCATATGGATGGACTTATCGACCTATGGGAACCGAAAAAGTTAACAATACACCGCGCTTTCTGGATGCGCCAAGCATAGAAAGAAATTTCTCTCGCATGACTGCTTCAACAAAGAGTAAGAAACGACAGGAACAGGAGAAGAGTTGAGAATCGCTGGAACGTGGAATCGGAAAAATTGTGCCGAGTACGCAAAGAGGAAGACTTCTTTGACTTTACCTCGCTTTTCAGCTCGAGGTTAGCAGGCCCTTGATTGTCCGCGAGTGCTCTTCAAATTTACTAGGCTATATTCAAAAATAGACTCCAGTTGGAGCCAATTTGACGCCCTAAAAAATCGCTGCTCTCATTTCACGAGTTAGTTGTATACCTGAAATAAGTTTTAAGCATCTTGCTTTTATGCTTATTTCTTTTTTTTTAAGCTGACATTCTACACAAAATAATTATTTTAATGAAAGCGGTTCAAATAAAAGTGTATTAGACAATAAGAAACTGTTAAGAACAATATTACTCGCAAGCAAATCACTAACAGAATACTTGACAAATTTCAATCAATCAATTATCATCAGACTCGCTATTTACTGGGCACACAAGGACGGGCGGCAGCTCTAATCGCCATTGAAAAGTACATTAGCGCGTAACGAGAGACACCGTACGCGTGAATGCAATTTCGATGCTGCTGCAATGCGACTAACGCAAAATCGCGCGCGTATATCGCCCTGCTTTAGAACGCCCGCTAAAATTGCGGTCAGACCGTAATAAAGTTACGAGAATCTATGGTACGGCGTAATTGAAAAGTTTTCTATCTAGACGTAAACAGAGCTACAAAACATTTTGTTCAAACAACTGCAAGCATTTTCGTCCACTGTAACTCACGACTTTCATTATTCTTCGCGCGCGACATAAAACAGGGTTCTCTAAAATGAGAAAACTACAACGATATTGTTCTTTATTAATGAAAGCTGACGTTTCCGGTGATTTATAGCAAATATTATCAATCAAACTTATTTTACTCATAAATTAACATCGTGAATTATAATGAGGGAAATTTCATTCTACGGCCAGATTAAATCAAATTTCATCTGTTGCACGACATATTCGTGGAATTTACATTATAGATCGCGCGCATGAGAAGATGGTGCGATTCGACTAAACCGTCATCCATTACAAACTTCTAATGAGCCACCATTCTAGTGATACGACTGTCAATATTGGATGATATTTCCACCATATGCATACGCGCGCGATATGACAGATACTATACGTTTGCGTATATACTGGCAGTAAAGAGAAGTCTGAAAATGGTTATCCCCCCCGGCGTTTTTGAAATGCTTACCGATCCCCGTTCGGTACCATTATCCGTTTTAAAATTGAGATATGTGATCACATCCATTTTTTTTTTTTATCGATAAACGACACTGCCATTTCAAATGTTTGTCTTTTATGTATAGTGATGCTTAATAATATAACATAATGCAATATAATTTTAATTCTCAAAAAACCTTACACGGTTAACGATTATTAATTATATTTATTCCAACAATGCACTAATTGTATTTTAATCTTGTTCTATCCTATCCATATTTGTCGATAATTTGACTTGAAATAAAACAAATTGACGTCAGAGCCAATAAATAGTTTGTCGTAAACATATTTACATATCAAATGGGTTAAATAGATGCAGATAACAGTATTGAGGAAGGATCGATAAGCGTTCCACGGAGAACACCGGGATTGTCGTTCTCACGCTTCTCTCCGCCAGCAGTAACAAACTTAAAGCAAACGTATGATAACACGCACGAATGTGTATGCAACCACGCACTGCATCGTTACTGCGTGAGTGTATCTAACCCAGTTGTCGATCCGCACAGTTTGTTTTGTATTCGTTCGGTAGTATTGCGTATGGCGTTGCTTCGAAATACATCCGGCATACAAATAAAGTTTCCGACTCTCCTCAATCCGTCTCGACAATCCGTCGTCATTCGAAGTCAAACACGAGCAGCGGCTTTAATAATATTCCTCGAGGACGAGCCGCGCGGCTTTGCGGCGCGAATAAATAAATAAAAGTTTTCAGAAAGCCGAGAGAGAGAGAGAGAGAGAGAGAGAGAGAGAGAGAGAAAGAGAGAGAGAAAGAGAGTTTGAGTAGATACGAGACAACGCTATCGCGGAGAAGCTTGCAGAAATTGAGAGAAGATTCTGCGACGCATCTAAAGGCGCATCTCACTGCGGTCTTTTGCGAGAAATCTCTATGCCCTCGACAACGTTGCGGTAAGAAATTTATTTTTGCGCAATCCCGAGATATATATTCTGCCGGGAAGAGGATTATCTGATCTTAGGCGGATATCCCGCGCACATTGAGATCCAGAATTTAATGACGGAAATCAATATTATGTCGGTATTTAATAATAACGCTATATAAAAATTTTGCATTTAGAAAACGATTCGATGTATAAAAGAATGTAATTATACATCAATACAAAACTTGTAACATACGAAAATAACAGTTAATTGAAATTACGTTGAAATGCACGCCGCCAACAAATATTTATTTTGCATCTACAAATAGCATGAGAATGAAACATTGCGAACAATGCATCACTAACGCAATCTAAAAACTCAATTTTCTTTTAATAACATTTTGAATTTAAAAAAAAGCCACCTTGCTTGCCAAGCTAAAGAACTACATTAGATATTCGATTTCATTCCTTACAATTCGAAAGCATACTCAATTTTCCCGACGCGACGCGCCTCGAATATGAAGTGTCCTCGTTCTGCTGCTTTACGAGTAGAATAAGCATATATGTAGAACCATATATATTCTGTGGAATCATATTTAATAAAAAAATGTATTTTGCTAATATATTTTATCAATAATATAATTTAATCAATACGTAGTTTCTACAATAGCTAATTATTCATAAAATTTTGCAAATTTCTTGTTTATTAAACATTTTTCAAAAAATAATCCTTAACAATATTTAAAATATTTTACATATAATATCATTATTTCAAAAGTCTCATTAACATATATCTCTAATTGAGGCAATTAAAGTTATTAGATTAGTAATCCTACTAGTGCACACAATAATGATATGAAAAGGGATCAAACATAGCAATAATAGATTTTGTTATAACAGTCATAATTGAATTCGAGCGAATTTTTTCTTTTAAAGATAGACTTGTTAATCACTTATCAAAGAGAAAGTAAATGCAAAAACGGAAGTAAAGTAAAAAACCTGCTTGCTAAAGTAAATAAAAGAGAAAAAATGGAAAGGCAAAATATGATAGAACAGAATAATGAGAGGTAGATTATTTTTAAAATTTAACTTTATAAAGGTATATTATTATATATATTTATTATTATATATAATTGTTATAATTAAAATAAAAAATCATAAAACGAAAAAAAATACTAAAGAAAATAATTAAAATTTGTATTTACATATAAATAAAATTCAAGTATAAAATTTATCTTGAAAGATACAATTATATGAACATACATCAATGCAAGAATGCTTTAATAAAGCACAATTTTTATAAATATACTGCGAACAAACGACTGCAGTTTACAAACACTGAAAACGATAAGAGAAAGAAAATGTTCTCTTTCACCACATGATAGCACGATTCCAAAACTTAACTCCTACTAAAGTTAAGAAGCAGTAATGAATCACTTCAAGAAACTACCAAGGTCCTGATCCGCGGAACTAAATCTTCGTTACGAGAGTTTTCGAGTCGCAAGATCCCAATAACCGACAGCGCAAAAGAGGAGCGGAAGGAAACGGGAGAGCGAACAAATGAATGTGAACGCCGTCTTTCGGGCGAAGAATCATTTGACGAGCGAACAAATACACTCCTCTGTCTCCAGCGCAGCACTCGCCAACAGAAAGTTTAAAAAAATTACGCGTTTGCACTTTTTTAATTAAATTTGCCGCCGGCCAGCTTTCCCAGCGAACGCACGGAAGCCGCCGTCGTGGCCACGCGGTGGACTTGAGAATTCCCAGGAATTTAATTGAAGTCTCCGCATCCTGAGCAACCTTTTTCGGAAGAAAAAAAGAGCACCGCCAGTGCAAATTCGCAGAGCATAAGGTGAAGCAAAAGCGCGACCAGCCGTGAATAAAAAATTTGCCAAAAGCCAGAAGAGATTTAGTAATAATTTAAACGTGTACAGTGCACGAAGAACACTGCAAGAGTGGAGAATAACATAAAAATGTAGAGTAATGAATTTTTTTACAGTTTGTCGCTTATTATTATTGACAGCTTCAAGTCAGACACTTTAATCTTTCGTGTTTGAAAAACACAACTTATTAGATGCGCGCTCAAAAACAAATAAGCTGATATCGCTAGAAATGCCGTAAAATGTTTCGGTCACAGATTCCTTGAAAGATACTAAAGAGCTTCAGACACATGTGGAGACGAACTGTGAAATCTTTAGGTGAATGTTCCGACGGTTCCCTCGAAGATAGACGAAAAGGAGGATGAGAGGGAAAAGTGATGCCTCGCCATGGAATAGCGATGAAAGTCGGGAAGTTAAGCGCCTTATGGGATTCTACGAGTTCGAGGTGTTTCGTGAGAAAAGTGCCTTCTATGCCGACGTGCCTCGTGTGCGGAGATGCACGAAAATGCGCCATTGATTTTTATCCGCGAAAAGTAGGCTTCCGTGAACGGCTACGAAAGTGGGATGAGAGGTGGAGGAATATCGCGATAGGTAAGCAGGTGCACACTCTGACGCGAGGATGGCGAAAATAAGGGCACAATAAAGAAAACCCGTTCGGAATTTCTTCCGGCTTGTCGTTCAACGACGACGAACACTCCCGCCATAAATTGAATAATTTACACGTGTCATATAATAAAAATTATGTTTGGAAAATCAATATTCCACGTACCTCGTATTTTGTACGATATTTGTCGTATAAATCAATACGATATCGATAGTAAGAATATAAACGAGTCTCTGAACATTCTACATATTCTAAATTGAGTTTCTTTCTGTAAGAGATACAAATAAACGACACAATAGATAATTTTGTTTATCGCGAAATTATTATAACTTTACGGTATTTTTCTATACATTTTTTGTCGATAATATCTGATGTACGATCAAGCGAAATCACATGCGTGGATTTTTTTTTTTTTTTTTTTCATTCATATTGACCATATTCGAAAGTTACGGTCACAAGCTACTCTGCAAACAACAGTTTTACGAAATATTCTGCATGGTTAAACATGAAAATACGTATACGTGTGTCGGACACCGCTCGCCCGAAAAAAAGTCGTTTAAAATATAAATAGATATACATGTCGACGCGATACACGGTCACCGATCGAATTAACCTGTGCTTTCACGCGACTTATTTTTTTTCCTAACATGCTTTTTTTCCATTTGCTCGGCCCCTTTGTTTTGGCCTCCTGGTTTTACGAGACTCTTATTCCGCGCGAACAGCTCGCTCGGAACAACGTGATCGGAATACTCATTGGTAATTCAGATCGGTCGTGGCGCGGACGTGTTCCTAAAGGTAAGACAGTGGAATAAAGATAGCAGACCTTCAGAAGTCCTACAAAGGCTGACTCCAAGAGTCATTCCTATGTCAGAACTAGTGAAACAACTCTAGATATGGGTCGACCGTCTGACCGGATTGAACCGGAGTAAAATATCACTTCAATATTTAAACTCTTGCGTGCAAAATTGTTTCGTAACTATATTATATGCAGATAGATATTACTCTCCAAACTTTATTACCATTATTAAAACAAAAAGTAAATTTCCTCGGCAATATATATGCTTTTTTTTAGTAATAATTCAAATACTGCTTTTCATCTTGTTTTTCTGAACAATCGTCCCGCCCATTTTTGTTTTGCACAACCTAATATTTCTCTCGCATGCAACGCGCACATTGGATAGGAATTTCGGCACAAAAGTCCGACGAAAAATTGCAAAATAAGCATGACTCGCAACGATTGAAATGTTCACGATGGCGATCCGATGATAAAAGGAAACGTCACGCGATAAACTCGGATATGGCACCTATATTTCTCTTCTCCTTTTGGGATCAATCCATAGCTTTAGGACGCGGAAATTCGGAAGGTCTGGTATTTTATATTAAAAGTCTCTGTTCAACATCACCCTCGCGTTTCTTATGCTATCGCGGTATTTTTCCTCAAATGTGGTTACGTGCGTGAGAGACGCGGAATTGTGTAACCGAAAACTTCTGAAATCTGGCTGATTCACTTTCCGGGTCTCCCTAAGTTCGAGGCACGGCGGAAATGGACTATATAGTTACGAGAAATATGTGTGCCGCACGTGCGCACGTCATTGATATTTATGAGGTCTCATAATTGTTTCTAAAATATCTGTCATCTTAGTCGACACTCGATCGCGCGTCTCTCGCATTCCCCACACGGTAATAAACGAAATTTATACGAACTATCTATATATATCATTTACGCGTAGCTAAAATCCAGACGCAGCTTGGATTACATTTCCATTTGCGAGCAAATTAAGATTTACGAACAAAATTCTAGCAGATGGGTTCCCCATATTCGTATCGTAATTGCTTTGCGCAGGAAATACTGCAGCTTCAAAAGCTTATTCCGCATGAGGGATAGATCCTTCAATTGCTATAAAATTCACTAAAAATCTCAATTATTCGTACGCTTGTACAAAGAACGGACAAATTATCGCATATTTTCTTCGTATAATTAAATTCTGAATTTTTCACATCTTTTTGATGAAATTGAAGTTTCAGTAATTATATACAATTGCAATTATTCTCAAATAATTACTGGAAAAATATAATTGTAAAATCTCAAGTACTACCTACACGAAGTATTTCGCGACGAGTGCTTCGAAAATCATATTATTTCAATAAAGCTTCAATATAGAAATCAAAATGATAATCGGGGTTAAGCTCTAGGCACGGCGGAAATGGACTATATTCGGAAAGCTCAAATCTGAACAGCAAAGCACTTCGTGGCGCGGTGCTTGCCGACGCCATTCTCTGTCGTATGGAACGGTGAGGAAATTCAAAAGCGCATGTTTGTCGTCCACTCGGCGAACCCTTCTGGAAATTGGCCCGGTGTCACCGGAGAATTTCAGTACCCTCTCTTGTGGTCCTGTCCACGCAGGGTGCAAGAGAATCCAGTAAAATTAAATCAAGGGGCTTTCGTCCTCTTCGCCCGTCGGAAAGCCGCGAGACAGCTATTACTACGTACTCTGTATGTATTTCGTGTAACATCGTCGAGCAATAGCTCGCACTTAAATGTTATCGATATCCTAAAGAACGCGTACATATTCCGTCTATTTCCATAAACGTGGCACATTTTCAAAATCTACTTTTTTACTTTGATTAACTCCTACATTTTATTTGTTGTGCTTGTATAAAAATAATTGAAATATACATATAGTAAATTTTTCGCGTGTAAATATTAATATTTTTAATCAAATATCCGGAAAAATATATGACTTTCTACAATAAATATTACTCAAAAATTTTATAAATTTCTCTGCATTGTTGATATCTGCGCAGCTTAACATGGTGTTGTAAATTTTCTGAATCTAGGCCTCTTTAACATCGCCCTCTTTTCAGGAAATGGTGGAATGGGTACCGTAAGGTATATATCCGTTGGATAGCTTCCAGTACGCGGCTGCAGCAGCTTTGGGGTCGAAATATCGCGACGGTTGTGGGGTTGGTATTACTGATATTAGCGTCACCGGTAACTCTTTCGAAATAGTCTTGGCACATACCAACCTCGTGTTAACTTCTTCCTTTTCTCGAATCACGCTTCAAATTACGACGCTCACTCTCGCGCATTCTCTGACGCTTACTACTGTGGCAATTGGTTTAATAAATAACAGCTGGATTTTACAGTAGAACAACGAATACATATTCTAATTCATTGTAACATTTTCACTATACAGTATAAGCCATTCCAAAAGTTCGGTTAATACAAACTTCATATTAACTTTGTACGAACTTTACGTTTTGGCTTATACTGTATAGTGAAAATATTTTTTATCGAGTTATTGTTCGCGCGCGCGCGCGATGATGTTACACGTACATACAGAATAGTAAACGGCAAACACCCATTTGGCACGACCGTGCACGTGGCTTGACGAGATTTTATAATATTTCAAACATAGAATATATGAAATATTCTAAAACAATTTCAAACGATTTGAATGGTAAACAAAATAACTGTAACCTGAATCTTCTTCGAAAACACGCGAGGAATGAAGTTTTCCGCACTGGACACCGAAACGCATTTTTTAAAATTGGCATACGGGCCATCGATCTTTTTTCAGATTCTGTTTCGCCACATCGTACATCAATGGTATTGGGATTGGGCACGAATACCATCAAGCTTGGTTTTGCGCTTTCGTATGACGCTTTTCCTATTACTATTTACTTTGGTTTATTTTTCAATGGTCATCAACCTTGCTTCTCATTCCTCTCTTATTTACAGTTTCGTTAACAATGCATGTAGGTACATACTCATAAAACTATCCGCACTATGTAACAGCAGAAATTAAAACTTCTCTCTCATGCGCTGATTGAATCAGAGTTCAAAATTTCTCAATTAAAATTTGATATTTATTGTAATAATAAAAAGATATTATTATACAAAAATATTATTAAAAAAAGATATCTTTCTATACAATTTCTTATTATCTTTAACGTGCTGTAATTAATAAAAATCATCTACATAATAAGAAGAGAGAATAAAACAATTCAAAATAATTAAACAACAAATGTATTCATGTACTACTGATATTACTTCATGTTTATCATCATTATAACATATTTTTAGTATAAATCTTTTATATATTTTATGATTAAGGAACATTTTTTATGAATATTATAAAAAATATTTTTACGCATGGAGAACATTTTCCCTATAAGTGACTTCATAAATTATTTTGTAACATAATTGCGCAGAAAATATATCGCGCTACATTTATATTTGCTAATATATGAAAATATTACTTTTTATTTAATACAAAGGCAGAAATATTTTGTATTTAACACAAAATTAATAAAGGCAAAGGTTTTTGAAGAATCTATCAGACCAATTACATTAAAATAATAATTATGTCAAAGTTGTATTTTATAATGCTAATTATATTACAAGTGACTATATATGATCGCGTAAATGACAAATAAACCAAAAGAGCGCAGAACCAATCTTTTCGTCATGCATAAATAAATTATGTGAATGCAACTCACCAATTCTCGAAGTCTGCGAACGAAGTTGAAAGATATACGGATACACTTGGTGATTTTATTAGCCGCATATACTGTCTCGAAACTTTCTTGAGGTCTCAAAAGATGACGCGTTTTCAAATTAATAATCCTACATATAAAATGGGATGCAGATTAGCTGCTCTACGCACTCTACACTGACACGACGTCACTAACACGCTGTCTCGTTGGTGAAACTTATCACGTTCAATTTCACATATCACCACGATTCAGTCATAACATTTTATATCGTATATAATGTTCATCCTCCATTAGTCCGTCATTAATAGTACACAAGAACCGCGCATCAATTTCGAGTATTTAAATATGTATCGTTAAACATCCCTAAAGCAAAATAAAGCCTATATACAGCGCTCAAAGTGTTACAAAGTTTAACGTAAAATCCGTGTCTAAAATCAAATATTGATGTTATCATTTTGTGTTTATTCCTAAAGTTGAACCCCTCAAATACAATTTAAACTTTACGAGCAAAATATTAATCAATATTATCGAGTGCGAAAAACATTGTTGCAATTACACTCATTATCGTATTTTTCCAAAATAAATAGAACAGACAATTGCAAACTTAATATATGTCAATCCTTTCAAAATTCTTAAATTAAAACTCGGTATTAAAGCACTATACGTGACAAAGGCACTGTACATGCGTTATTATAGCGTTCGCGTCGACTCGAACTAGCTCTGCGCGATATTACCATCCAATATAATCAACCATTACAATCGTCGATCTACCCATAAACGCAAGCACTTTTTATTGGTTATCGGCCGCGGCCTCTTTCGCGCGTACACGCGAGCCCATTCACTGTACAACAATGTCGAGTAGATGGTTTAATTGCAAATTATCGAGCCATTGCAAAATTCAATTGCCGTATAGGTTCTACTCACGCGTCTCCCGCCCGCACGCGTAACACGTAGAGGAAATCGTGCGTGTAAAACGCCTCGCCAATGCCCAACGTGCGTCAATATGATCTTTCCTATTTTCATAACTGAATTCGGTTTAATGAACACGCGTTTTATCGTGCACAGATACTCATTCCAAGCAGTTTACAGCACAACGTAAAACACGGAATACATATCAATGTCATCTCGCGCGTAGCAATGGTTTTACTGAGTCGTATATAACCGTGGTATTACAAAAGTGCAAAAATAGTCTCTATGATTTAAAAATCACAGAAAAATCTTCAGTTAAACTATATCCACAGTTAATCTATGAATTATAGCAAAAAACAATCCGCTTATTTTACTTTATACTATTGTTTCGTCTTACCGTCAATAGTATAATAATATTCGTAGTAATATAAATTTTTTAATCCAACTTATATTATTAGCATATACATATTTATAAATTGTATTCTGATCTTGTGTCAAAAACAAATTGCATAAAATTTTATTTTTAGATTAGATGGCGGTTCAGAATTTTTTAGAATACATTTCCGACTTAAAAGAGAAGAGAAAAACAAATGCATACTGGGCAAAAAGAATCGTATTCCATTTTAAATTAAATACCTCTGAACGGTCGAGAGAAAAAACATTTTCACTGAAATGTTTCGTTAAATCAATTTTCTTTTTACTTGATCCAGCGTAATAAAATTGTTTAAATGTTTACCAAAAAAATCAGAGCATCTGATGAACATGACAAATGCTAAATATTTTATTTTATAATACTACTCAGCATAGATATTTTTACTGTACATGCTCAGCATTTCCAATAATTCGGTCACATGTCGACTTTGTGCTGTATAAAATATGCTAAATAAAAATTAATTTAAATTTAACTAAATTTAATGCATTTGTAGTTTTGCAGCATTTGCAAAATTAAATCGTAAGTAGAGTAAAAATGCTTTAAAACGTTTTAATATAGCTAACTGAACAAAAATTAACGCGCAACAATAGATTATTTAAGTTTTCTTTTGAAAGTATGAATCTTTTTCAATATTGGGATATGATAAAGAGATAGAATCCCTGTGAAGGATTAATTTCTTATCAATATTACATATACTACGTACGGTTACCGTCGTGCATTGCCCTCAAAGCAACGACCTCTAATCCCACATGATTAATCCATAACAAGGCATCAACCCCACCGGAATCGAATTGCTTTGTTGGATTTTCGATGCTAAAGGCTAAACGTATAAAACAATAAAATACCGTAAATCCGAGTTTTCTCTGCTTTTACACGAAATCTCAATCGGCTAAAGCACTTCCGCGTTTTCCGCTATCCCATCGCTACGGAACACTCCAACCAGAATAATCCAACAAACCCAAATCCCAAAACTGCTTCGCCACTCAGGGATCTCAAGCTGGAGTATGCGGCGATCGATGGGTGCTCCAAAAAGTTTTGCCGGCTTCTCGCGATCCCGATCGATCACTAATTCACACGACGTTTCCGCGAGAAAAGCGCATCGATCGGTCGCTCGCGCACAGCCCGGAAGGAAACACGGTCATCACGCGCGACGTTACGCACACGCGTTTATCAGAAATACACGCACTACCGCGTACCCGCGAAATACCCACGAGCGACGCAAAACGACGAATGAGCGGAAGCTCTGCGCTTGAAAGCTCGCAAGCCCCACCGCCCTTTCGGCGCATGCGAACTACAACGAACTTGACTGATCGCGAGCGACCGATGCCGAGGTTGCACGAAGAGCAATGGACGGGGTGGTTTGACATATCGCTGCAAGATAATTAATCGGTGGAAATATAATGCCTGATCAAGAGTGCAAAGCTCTCGCTTTTTTTCGCGTAGCGCGCGCATTTGCTATCTGCGCGGATCGGAAAAAGAGGGACAAAGAGCAGTTCACGATAGAGTGATAGCACCATTAAGCTCTTTATAAAATTTTAGTACTAAGCTGCATAAGAGATTATTTAATCTTTTTTTAATTCTTTGATTAATTCACTCTTCTTCCTCCATAAAACAAAGTAGAGAAAAAAATTATTTTAAAAATAATACAAAACTCTACGTTTTTTTCGTAAAAATATATCAAAATTTATATTGTGTAGAATAAAATATAATAAAATGACCAACTTATAAATTACGACCTACTTGTGTTAACGTACAACACAAAGAATAAAGGAATATCTAAAAATGTCCTTAAGTTCTTTAAATTCTGGATCCCTTCTAAATCTACTTAGTCGCCACTCCATGTCAATTTCGCGCGATTCGTTTACGATACGGGCTTTTGCTTTTCGCACAGCAATAAAAGGAGGCTGCCGACGGATCGATAAAGCGACAATGAGATAACGTTTACGTGTCCGCTCGAATCCACAGACAACATCGAAAAGCTCCGATTCTCCAAGCAGGCAAAAGATCGGTAAGCAATTTACGACTAGCGCTAGCTAACGATCAGTGGACGGTATTTTACGCCTCGTAAAAAAAAAAGACAGGCAGAGACGAAAGGTGAGAGCAACAAAAAGGAAGATCGCCCACTCCAATCGAATTCATTTCCATCTGTACCCAAGTACGGAACCTACCGACCTGGATGAGCGATTTCGCCGTGCGTAAAATTCATTATCGATACCTTTCCGGTCGATCATGACGAAACACGAGCGACCGAAAGCGAGAATAAAGCGTACACCAAAAACGAACGGTATCATCTGATTTTTCGCGATTTTTAGTTGATCCCATCCCATAGGGAGATGTGTTCAATGCAATTGACGACGCGGAGCAGCGAGAGAATGGCCAAGTGAATATTTAAGTTTATTTAGAGCGATCAACTACGACAGATGTTCAGGATTTGCGTGGAATGTATCGGTCGGGTAAAACACAGCAAATAAGCTCCGACGGAAACTCCAATCGTTGATGAATACGTTCTTCCGTGGTCGAATGATTAAATACCGTCTGTTCCGACAGGCTTTGATCCCTCCAATCAGTACGTTGCAACATATTCGAGTAAGGTACGCAACCTTTGTATGCTTCAAAGTCCTCCGCGCTTTCACGGTATAAATTGAAACGGACTCTGAATGTTTAATGCTCAGACACCTATTCTCGTCTGTGAGAACATACCACGTTTTTTTTTCACATTCGGCCTACAGTGTTCCGGTCTGCACTTTGAAATTTGCTAGCGTTCTGCCGGAACAAACAATACCGGTGGTGCGAAGCTACTGGCGCTAATTAAATAGAGGCGTCATCTATATTGCTGCTCACTTGGTTTCCTGCTCCGCGCAAACGTCGCGTTTGTATCATTTTTAATTATGTCACTAAAGCAATTTTTTTAATAGTTATATTTCTCGCTGGTTTTAATGACACACGTACCGTAGAATAGCAATAAGGGAAAAGCATGCATAATAAAAAATTAAAATGTAAATACTTTTGTTACATTTTGTTTGCTTCAAATAAAAAATAAAATTATTTCTGTTTCTACGAACAAATTAGTGTATATCGAATAATATAACGAAACGAATCAATTTTCTTTGTCAAATTAAATTGCAGCAGCATAAATCTATTATTTTTATTATCTTTTCACGAAAATTGCATCGGCCGTCTAAAGCCCTATAATTTCACAAAGTAACGTACAACGACGTTTGAGGCGGAACGAGGCCGAGGCCGGCGGCGATGCGCATCGCTCATCAGGACCGGTATAGCCGTGATACTAGAGTTACTCGTCAAATATTTACCTCCAGTGATGCTGGCGCCAGGCAAGTGGTATCCCAGCTGATCCAGCTTTGGGAAAGCGTGAATACGCTCACGTGAAAAATGTTCTGCAGTACACCGTTTAATTGTTAATGAAAGATACGTGAGCGATCTTTCCCCATAATTGAATAACATTTTTACGTCCAAAAGCAACAGTCCTATCGCAAAACATGTTCGATTATTATCGTTTCATCTTGAACATCGTTTTTCCTAAAAGCACTTGCGAGCAAATCTGACGCGATAGCGGTTTATACAAGAAATCAAGATTTATTGTAGAAAGTTTCTGTATGACGAAAGAGCGTTCGTAGAAGATCCACATTTTAGTGTGCTGCAGTTAATATAGTATAAAATGGACGAAGTTGAAAATGAACAAAGTTAATGACATTAATCTTGCGAGATGTTTAAAGCACATGACGCGATCGCACATGTGCCGCACCCGCAACCAACGTGTATAAACTCTTTGTAACATAACAATAGTTACGAGAAAAGAGTCAGTGAGAGATAGAGAAAGAAGATAATAAGTGAGATAGAGGATAAAAATGTCAGCAAACCAATTGGAAATATAAGAAAGAAAAAAATATATATATAGAAAAAGATAGTAGTTTATTCTCAGTCCGTTACGATAATAATAGCAATAGTTAAATATTTAGATAAATTCAACCAAAAATTCTACTTTGAAAAATATTCCACATCTATCTCGAGTTGGAACTTTTAATATTCGACTTCGCTCTAAAGCTTGAATTCGGCTTGAAAACCTGGACATCGAGTTGCTCATATTTCTACTTGGACTCTGAAGATACGTGGCGCATGAAATCAGCATGAAAATCAAGATCAGGCCAACGACTTTGGACGAATATCTCGAAAGATCTCTCTCTTTTTCACTATATTTAAAAGTATATATACATATACGTACATATATATAGATATTCTCTCTCTTTCATTTCACATACAAATAATTGTATTTTTTCAATCCGATAAATCGATAAAGAGGTTTTTATTGTAATAAAGCTTCAAAGTGAATTGTGTTGCACTATAAAAAATATATTTTAGACGAGTCGCAATCATTTCTCCTTTCTTTATTTGTCAGTGAGATCTCCGAGATATTAGTAACAAAGTGAATCGTTATATCTTGCGAAACATTTCACACAGAGAAATACGAGAATAGATAAAACGCAGTAAGCTAGTGCACTGTTAGTACGCTATGTATGCCAAACTGGTAGCCACATAATGCATTTTTATTTAGTAATTCACAATACCGTTGATTTAATTACCGCAATGTTTCAAAAAACATGTGACAAGCTTCCTAATTAGGATTAATTATAAATAAACTAATAGTTGGTGAAATTACAGTAAACAAGCAGGTAATCAGTCATCTCTAATTAATTGTTTCTCCACTCATTGGTTTTGTCATGTCTTTGCTGTAGTACACGCACACTCTATTTTCACTAATTAGCATAATTAGCACAATGAGGATTAGTTTGAAATGCATTTCACGAAGAAACCTAGGTACTTAGTTCGTGTATGTGTAAACATATTTAAAACGATACTCATTAGGGTACATGCGAGAAAAAAAACTAATTTCATGGATTTCGACTGCGAACAGCGTGCAAACGCAAGTCACACGTAACCGATTGAGTTTTCTTCGGAATGTGATATAACAGAGGGAATAATAAAGGGAACGAGGAAAGCTCACCATAAACGGCCAGCCCGCGGAAACTCAGTTAACCACAAGAATAATAATTAATTGATATGGCTTTCCAGCCAAAGCATCGAAATGCTCGACTGGCAAGACCTCGTTAAGGGAATTAAATTCGGTGATGCAGACTGGATTACAGCGGTTTCCAATTGGACACTAAGTTAATGCCGGAGATTAGCGGTGAAATCTCGCGATGGCAATGGACGGCTTTTCTCGCGAAGCGGTAAAAATTTTGCCTTTACTGTGTGTCTCCGCATGAAACATTGGAAATACCTCGAAAACACGAAATGCCACACGCCGTTAAATTTTCTCATAAAGATTGCATCACTATTTTTTTTTTTTTTTTTTTTTTTTTTATATATAGTAAACAAAATAACGATATATCAGGTATTGCACGAATAAAAATAATCGTAATAATTATAACTTTTCGAGGGTTAGCATTATCTATTTTCGTACAACACATGCATTTCCGTATATATTCATAATTTGTACCGATTTGTTATACTGGAAAGCCGAAAACATGAAGGACCGAAGGAGAATGGCTTCGATTAAGGACCGTTTAAGGAATAACGGTAGCCAAAGGTAGGAATTTCGTGACAGAGAACCAGGAGGGGACGTATGGCCCCGAGGGTTAATAGATGGCCAATGTCCCTGCACACCGAGGTCAGACACTGTGTCACCTTCTCCCCGTTCGTCATTACGAATGCAGATTGGACTTCCCGCCATTACCTTGCTCCCTATCTAATCGTCCTCGAGAATAGTCACGAAACTTCTCGTGCACAAGGAAAATTGCCCATTGTTCAGCGCTGATCGAGCCGGTTTTCTATCGGCGTTTCAGCCGATACAATGACCAACGCTGCCATCGAAAACCGCATTTGTCGCGCTTCGTAAATTGACAACGCGCGTTAAAAACTCGTTTTCCTAAATCACGTGATATGAGAAACGATAGAGAGATGACTGACGGAAGCTGTTGGGTGACACTTTTTTCAAAGCTAGACATATTGACAATTTCAAATTGTTCCTGCTCTCTTCCTCTCTCTCTTTCTCTTCCTGATATAATTAAAAAAAATAAAAAGTTAATCCTAAATTTAAAAAAAGCTGTCTTAATATATCAAAAAGGATAACATCCACAAATTACAAAATTTTAAATAAAATATTTGTCTAAAATTGCATCATTCTTTAAAGCATCGTTGCATTAAGCTATACATTATGTATGATTGATATAAATAAAATTTCCTAATTTTTGATGCTTATATTATATTTAAATTAACATTGTAATTCGTGAGAAAAGATGAGGACAATCGGTCATCTGTATGGTGACCGCAGATAAAATATAACATAAAAGTTACAGAATGTAGCAATTTTCCGGCTGTGTGGCCATGAAAAATGACCACTGACAACATTTTCGTGAAGCAGCTACAATGAGCGAACACGGATACAGACCATGTACGTAGGTTGTTATACATGTACTGGCCAATGAACGTGACAGATGCTTCGTACCGACAAGACTCGAATGCTCAATGGTTGACGAGCTACTCAATCGAGCTCTCGATACGCTTGATATTCCGAGTAATTAGCAATGTCTGCTACAAGTAAAAGATATTACTTAATCATGCAAAATACATTTTCCCATGATAATTTAATATGCAACCTAACGTTTTTGAACAACTTTATAAATAATCTTTTCACATGCAAGATAAAATACACACACTATGTATTCTTGTATGCTTGTAAATTCAATTTACAATATACTATTTACCATAATTTAATTTGCTAATGTAAAGTTAACTCACTATTGGCAGAGTTTAATGATATTTTTGCAGAAATATTTACACATTCAATGAATCATCTAATCTCAAAAATATATTTGCTCTTGTTATAAAAAGCCATCATTTTTAAACACTATATTATAAACGTACAGTAAATTTAAAAGCATATTTAATTAAAAAGCTGCAAAACGTGCATCACCTATTTTTACAAATATGTATTTTTAAATCAGCAGCAGAAAAGGCAACAATGAAATTTTATTTAACTTTATATGCCTTTGTTAAGAGTGAATGCAGTATTGTTTGAGTATTACAATATATTAAATTTCATGTCCAAAATTACAATAATGCAATATGTTTCAAATATTAAAACCTACAAAGAACAAATAATCTTTCGAAATAAAGAAAAAATAAAACATTTGACATGCACAAAATGTTGTTATTAATATATCTCGCACGCGGATTTGTTCATTTTCAATCGTTACTTTTCAAACATTTTACGCGAGACTCGTCTATACTCCTAAAATTGACGACGCGTATTCATGACTATCTGAAGACGCTCACTATGCACTCAGTCTGTCGATTCAAATCCATCTAAAGCAAGCAAAATTTTACGAAGCTTTTGGAATGGAAAATGATACAAGGAAATATGCGCTGCCAGCGGAGCATTCGCACGCAGCGACATTCAAGCATGGATGCGTAATGGGCGGCAATAAGCATGAATATGTAGATAGGATTTAAGGCGTAAATGGCCTAATGTATAGTGCTGTAAATGAACCGTAGATTTTACAACATCTTTCCTCTGTACAAAACGACAAGAAATTAGTAAGAATAATAAATAAAACAATTTTGTTGTACATATATCGCGAAAAACTCTAATATAACTTTTCCATCGATTATCAACTAAAAAATAACTTTGTCTGACGCGCTAATTGCTTCGCCGTTGCAAAGAGATAATGTTACAATTAGCATAAAAGATTATTACTGGACTAAAAAAAATTGTAGCTTCAAATTACTTAAGTCCTTACTTCTATTTTTTTTAACGCACAATTCTTTTTCCAAGATTGTTCAATTTTAATTGTATGAATCTTGACTGATCTATAAAATAACAATTACGTATCAAAGTTACCAACAAACTGGTTATATCAAAATTTACGATAAACAACTTAAAAAAGATTCTGACTGGAAAATGGAAATATAAAAACTGCTAAATATTAAAGATCGAGCTGGCGAATAGCCAATGAGTATAATACCAAAAATTAATGTAGAACGGGAAGTGTAGATCGATTTTAGCCGGTTTAACCAATATGCAGCTCGTTTAGCATTTTTACATTTGCATAATTTGCAGTTTTTTTCATTATGACCGTATTCTCCTTTCCTTAGTGAGATTCCTTCTGCCTATCCTTCCATCCTGTCCGAAGCTCTCCGTGACCACGCGCACCATCGACCCGCCATTCCCCGCTCCTCTCACTAGCATCATAAATAGATTTTTCTATGCAATTTCTATTAGCATAGTTTTTACATAATTGCACACGATACTGCAGCCGGGCCAATGCCAGCGTGTAGTTATTTTACAAGGGAATAAATTGCGCTAGCCCGTGCATAGCGGGTGAAAGTCAAGCGAGGCAGCAGGAAGCAAGAAGAGGAAATAAGAAGAGGGAAGCTGAGCAACGACGAAATAACCCGTCGGACATCAGCAACACGGGATATTTTTGTCGGATTTTTACATCATTTTTAAAACTGCTCATTTAAAATAAATTTGCAGATATAATCGACGTAATTTGTTTGGCATTGTTTGCGTAAATCAAGAATCAAATAATCGAATATTTCTTGCCTATGACAAAGTACAATCAAACGCGTTCCAAAGCTATCGATGTTGTTGAATATATTTCGACAGCGAGACAAGGGCAGTATTGTCGAGAGTGAAAGGGGATTGTATGTTATAGGTGTGTTCAAGTCCTGAGGGAACAGACAGTGAGGTCAGAAGCACGATAATGGGGATAATAAATGGCCTCGAACCGCCCTTTGCAATTCACCCTTGGCCCACGATGAAACCCTTCGTCGAAGGACACGCACCATGTTGAAGCCGCAATTTCCGTATACTGGCTTTTATTAATATACGGTTCTGTCATCTCATTACAGCGCGAAACTCGTGCGCGCTTAACACACTTACAAATTGTCAGTTAATATGTTGTGTGTTATACGACACACGGGAATATTTTATTGAGATTTATAATTATTTAAATCTCTCGTGTAATTCTTTCGATTTATGCTATGTAATTTCATATCAAATGTTTAAAAAGTCGAATAACACATTATGCGATAAATAAAATTGAAAGGGAATTTTATTCCGAGTTTTGTGGCAAATTATAGATTGTTTAAAATAAGCTTTGCGAAACAATACGCGCTTTACTCTGGAAATAATAGCTAGAGGCTAATAGTCATTGTTCCCCTGCGAAGCATCGTTTCGTTTACAAAGGGGCAAAGGATGCTACGAATAGTTGGAAAGTCGGATTATCACACAATCTGTAGCTACTTATTTTCAATTTCCAGCAGAAGAAAGCGCTAGAAGTTATCCTTATCTCGCGCCAATCCGCGAAGACTTACACCGGCTCTGCGGGTATCGCAAAATCTCTCTAAATGGAAATTCGCTGTAGCGAAGTTTCCTCGCTTTCCTATATGCCTCAACACGTTGTCCTCCGTAGACTGATGAGCATGCACACGGAAACGATTCCGCTTGCGGCTCGACGCTGCGCGCGGAAAGGGATCGAGATAATTCCTGAGAATTTCGCACATTGCTTTGTCGAATTAAAACACTCGTTTGTTAAGATGATATTATCGAAAAATACCGTGTCATTCCGTATGAAAACTGTTAGTACATAATACGCACCGCGATACTCTAATCTTCGGTAAAAGAAATTAATTATGCATCCTTTACATTTCTTGCATTACTCTGTCCGTAATAATGCACATTAAATATTACAACGTTTTTAATTTGATTAATATCAAAATTTAATCAAAATTTGATATCTAAAAATCACTCGTTATTTAATAATGTTATTTTTATTCATTATACTTATCTAATAACTGAAATTTGACTGAAATATACTGAAATTTGAGACAATAAATCATGTAATAAAATATAAAATTAAAAATCTCATTTTCTCGATTAACAATAACTCATTAAAAAAATATAATACTTAAATATCACACGTCGCAATATGAAATAAAAATCAATTGGCTATTAAAATCTTATTTAAACAAAAAGTTAAGTAAACTAAAAATAGAAAAATAGGTGAGCTGCTTGATTGTAAAGTGCAAAAAAATGTGTTGCTGTAAAACGACCTGAAACATTTCCTGAAATAACAAAAAGTGGCAGTATCGTCAGTACGAAGTATACTCGCAGACAAAGAAGAAAAGAGTAAATATTGCAACGCACGTAACGCGGCCTCGAGATACGTATATTCCACCTCTAATTAGAACCACATATACAGACACACATCGAAATATATATGTTGGTTCTAGTTCGCGTATACTGACCAGTATTGACCGGTAAGACAATTACATTGCTGAAAGTTAATTTCCGCTATCGCTCTTAGAATATCAAATCATTATTATTATTATCGTATGATAATGTAGCTTTCATATAATAAAATTTAATTAATTGAAATAATGTTTATGTTATTTTCAACTTGATAAAACTTTCTATTATTACAAACAAGATCATCTCAGCTTTTTACATCTGCGCTGCAAAAATGACATCAGCATTGACATTTAAAAGATCCGTGACTTGGACGCACCGGTTATCCTTTTAGAAATACAGAACCGTATATCTGCAGATAGGTCACAAAGGAGTACCGAATATAGAAAGCAGAAAAAGCAATTGCTGCTGCTGCTGCTGCTGCCCGTGTGTTGGATAAGAAAGGAATCCTTCGTATAGACGTTGCTAGTTGTCGTAAAAGTGCAGTGCGTTGTAGGTGAATATTCCGCACGCTATTTCCCTCCTCGACGCAGTCTCGTCTGCATAGTAAAATTCACTTACTAAAATGTCCGAGGGCTTGCATGGGAAAAATCCTGCGAAGTTGCCGATGAATAATGGATCCCCTATTTCGGCGACAAGGTCTGAGGACGAAGCTTTCAAAGACAGTACGCATCGCTGATTTCTCCTTTAGAATTTATTCTTCATCCAAATATGCTGCGCTACTAGAGATATATTCGAAATGTTTTTACAGCAACGCACGAAATATCTCCTTACTGCATTATGAGTTTGTTGCGACATTTACTTTTCTCACGAGCATCGTACGAGTCTTTTCGAGAAACACGCCTTAAAGTTTTATAACTCACCGCAATAAAAACTTTGATTTTATTACGTCAATGTTACAAGACGTATGACGTAAATTTGTTTAATAAATAAGAAGTTAAATCAAATTAAGTAACTGCTTTCGACACAGATAATAATAAAGTAGATTACGTTCTATATCTTGCTAGTGTAGGAAACTACACCAGAATAAACAAGAGCATAACAAAATAAACTAAGATTATATCAGTGGCGGTAAAGTAAATTAATAAGTATAGCTGGTATCGCGCACTCTTTTGATACATTCTAGCTTATTCTAGCGTTTTATAGTTTATTTTCTGGATCACTGAGAGCTGCCAGTTATTGCTATAAAAATAAAACGCGCTTTTAAAGATTCCGGTAATCGGACTAAAGATTATCGTCTTATCTTTAACAGAAAATTGGATACAAAGTTTGCTAGTACAAGCGAGCAAAATGAAATTTTAAGCTTTGATCCAAATAACCGCTCGTAAAATTTACGACTGTATCCTCGTTCGCTGCAAATATGTGTTTACATCGCACCTGGCCTGAAAAGATAAGCCACTGATCCTGTGTGAAAGTGTCTATAAATAATAAAATAATGAGATCGTTACAAATTAACAAGACTATCTATTAAACTATCCTCAAGATACTATTCTCGATTATTTAGAAAGTTTTCCTGCAAAGGAAAATTATTAAATATATAAAATTGATCAAACTTGTATCATGTTTATGTGACAATATAAAATTACTCTACAAACGTGCTAGTTCTAAAACTTGATGGAGAAATTTGAAACACATATAAAAATTCTTATGGAAGATATAATAAATTTAATAAATGTATCTCTCTCGCGGTATTGTAAGGCAAATTCGAAGCTTTTATTTGAAATATCGTAAAATCTCTTGAATTCGTATTCACCTCGCGATGCCGCGCCGCGCGAAATACGATCGTTCGCTGACAAAGCTCAGCAGTCAAAGGTGAAATCGATAAATTCCAATTGGCGTCGGATAAATGATCTCACGAGCGCGTGCGTCGAAAGGGATTTAAAAATCACACTGGAGAAAATTCGCCGCATGGATAAAGTTGTTCCCCGCCACGGCCGGTCAATCACTACCGTGTTTCGAACGAGCCCCCGCCCGTTTTCTCCTCTGTCACAAATGCACCGTGCACGAATCACGTACAATCGCGTGCACACGTGGCGAATGACCGGCAGTGAATCGTGTTGGAAAACCGCGTGGCGGACGGCGAGAGTGGCGTGACAGGGGTACCAGCGGAGTAGGTGGGACATAATTCAGTTTTACGAGCCGCGCTACGCGCCTTCGTCTGTGTTATTTATATAAAAGTGCTGTGGAAACTCGCCGAATCGCGAGCTGAATCCATCGTTCTATTTATTATCGTCGACCCCGTTGTTACTCCCGTACCGCCGTCTTCCTTCTGCTCTCTCTCTCTCTCTCTCTCTCTCTCTCTTTCTCTTTACCCGTGCCATCCGCAGCTATGGTCTCTTTACTCGCTCGCATCGAGACGATCGTCCGTTTTCGCCGTGCTCACCACTGCGGCGAGTCGGGGTCGGCTTAACAAGGAATTATTTATTGGGCAAGTTTCTTCGGAAGAAACTTCCGCTGCCGCGACGGTGTAACATGTGAGAATATATACATGTATTGGTTCGATTAAGTGGTCAGCAGACGATAACGTATGGCGCATAGGCGATTTTCAGCCGCTGTTTGCGAACTCTTTATTTATGTCGTATACATTCTACCTTATTTCTGTTGTCTTGTCTTAAACTAAAATTTATAACACCGTCCTATCTAAACTATATAAATATAACGTAAAAGTCCGCTAAAATCTATCGTGCAAGAATTAAAGAGATTTCAAGGCAATGTACCGTATTTAAATCATAAACAGATTATGATGGTACAATGTGCAATTTCGTCCTGATCCTAGGATTGCAAATGTTATTTACGCCAGTGCAAATAGTACAAATGACGCCTATATATTCATCATTCGTCAATGATACGCTCTATTCACTATTATATAATATTCTACCCTATATATGATCAATGAATATAATATCAAAATGTTCCTGTATCGGATGAGAAGCGTTCTAAATTTTGATATAACCACATAAATGTACTAGGAAATTCTATTATCCTTTCCCACGTAATAACGATCTAGAAACATAGGTATTACAAATTGGAAGCTATTGATACAACAAAACAATAATTTACGTATAATATAACGCATTAACTCCACGAAAAACACGAATGCAAGTTGTAAATGTTACAAAAATCCTTCAAATTAATTGCTTTTTGAGTTATAATAAAACATGTGTACACACATTCACTCCGTTATTCATTAAATAACAATTTATATATAATTGCAGTTTAAAATAAATAATTACGTATTATAAAATGCAAAATGTTGATAATGAATTCAGTGTGGATCAGTAAATTAAAACAACCCAGGTTCTTAATTAATACTGCTTTCTACCAAGGCTATGTTTCATTTTTAATTTCTTCTCCAGATGTAATAGCAGTCCTTATTGCGCTTTAAAAACTTAATACCGTGCTTAATATCGCAGATGTCGACGATACGTAGAAAACTAATGGCAAATAACGAACGCAATTTAGAAATACTATGGTGTCCGTCCAATTTAAATTTAATCTCAGCTTAAATGTTTGCATTATCAAAAATTGTACGTGTTATTAAACTTTAGATTGCTGAAAAAAATTGGCTTTTTGAGATATATTCATTTTTAGAAAAATAGTCGCTAATTGCGCTATCAAGTAAAATCATACTTGATTCGAATAAAATTACAAGTTTTCAAAAAATGTCAAAAAAGCTCTTACTTTAGAGAATTTATTAAGTTTGTTAAAGTTATTCAACAATTATTACATTATTCCTGCAAGTAATTGATTTATCTCAATTGCCGCAGAATTATTATTATCGTCCAAATTATAGCTTTTTGACGGAATTATCTTGTACGTATTCAGATTAATGAATACTATTGCCAATATATTATACAGCTCACTGTCGCTACGAATTCTAACAGGAAGCAGCAGAGTTACGTAGGTCAAGCTACTTAAGCTGAACAACTATGCTAAAACTTCATCCTGAATCAATGAAGTGATGGCAGGTAATGACGCTCGACGGAGTTGGGTTCTCTATTGCTAGCACCACCTATCCTCCTCTCTCTAGAGCGTCGTCCATCCTCCGTCGACCTCACTCTGAAATCCACTTTGACGCCATTGCTGAAGCTGAGTACCATCCTCGGTTCCAGCTAAGATATTGACGAACCAATTTCTACAATTTCGAGCTCATCGTCTTACGCGGATAAACAAAAATGAATATTGTGTCCTTAATAGATTGCCAGCAAAAAAGGTATCATAATTATTGATATTCCTACTAACAATGCGATCCTCCTACTAACAATACAATACGATAACACTCTGCGATAAAAACGTCGATATAACGCATGAAAACACGTTTGTTCTTTTCTTTTCTAATTTTATCTTTTTGTTCACATTGTTGCGCAAGCGATCATATTTCCAATCCCTTCTATACTGTCGCTTTAATTTCAGACATTAATGCTTCCCTTCCATTGTTCGCTGTGATGATAAAGACAGACCATTATTATCTTTCTTTGTCACCTATCGATTGGCAGAACTCAGTCAGCGAAATCGACTTCCACATCGTTTGCCCAGATAAAAATGTACAGATAAAACCAAACTTGGCCTACAGAAAAAACCGAGCAATTTTTCTTTTTCTTGATTCTCAATAAATCTTTAAACAATCGAAGTATATTAAAATGTGCGTGTATATATACATGTGTTTTATATATATAAATATGTAGAACAGTAAAAAAAATATAAAATTATAAAAAGTTATATGTAATGCCAAAATGTAGAATCTACCAAACAAATTACTAATCTAAAAATCTCTGTCCTCCATGGCAATCTGTTCTCCAGGAAACATTTACTATTATCAAGCAACCATAGCATGCATACATATTCTGCAAAATATCGACTACGCGCAGCTTTTTTACTGACCATCGTGCATGCAGACAGCGAGAAAGGGTTGGACGATAACGAGCACGCGTAACATGAATATTTTTTTTATTTTTGAAACTTTTTCCACCATGCACAACACATACGCAACAAAGAATGTACTATATCGTCGAGCTCATATACAACACAGTCGTTTGAAGCAAGTTATTATGCTTTTTATTTGCATTTTCTTTATCCCCCGCGTACATTTTAAGCTCGCTTTTAATAATTTCGCTGATGGTTCCGAATAGATCCGAACAATTTTTAATGATTGTTTTTGTAAGAGTATAAACAGAAAATAAAAGCGAAATCTTTAAAAAAGAATTGAATTGTGCATTTCAGCTATCACTAATAACAATACTGTAACTCTCGTAAATAATAATTTGAATTTTGTGCATTTCAAAATAACGTTTTTATCATTGCAACGAGTGGCATGCAAAGGATGTAATTTAATTGTCCCTTTCTATTTAATTGAATGTAGCAATAACCTATTTTATGAATATATATAAAAATTCAGCGAGAAAATTCACATAATTTTATCAGTTAACATATATTTGTCTTTTGAAGTCAAATTAACTTAAATAAAATGCATTTTAATGAGCACATACTCTCTCTCACAGTAAACGATAAAGCTAAATTAATCGATCCGGCCGTTTCAAAGTAAGATTCTGACATAGTGACGCGATACTTAAAGGGTTAAATTACTTAAATGCCTAATAGCACTACGATAGGTTTCAGCATTTTCAGTCTGATCACGAGTTTCTTAGTCACGTTGCTCGTTATCATGCAAATTAATTCCGGCAATCAAACCATCGCTCTGTACTATCTACGAGCAGACAAAAAATAGATCACTTAACCCGGCAAATTGGTCACTTAGCTACTTTTAAATTAGTCGATTAACCACATTAATAATTCACTTTTAACTATTTCTCTATGCGTTAATTTTGCTATTCCTCCACATATCGCAATTGATATCAGAAATTATAATTGCTAAAATTTCTGCTGTCTATTACACTTACGTAGTAGACCGAAATTTACATCTGCCACCTACACAGCAATAGAAAATGTTACGCTCCAATAAATAAAATACTCAGAAAAAAAATATGTTACAGAATATATTTTTTAATAAGCACAGAGATTTATTTAAAAAATCTGCCAGGTATTCGTTACACGCGTAACGATGGTAATTATGTTCGCGAAATCCGGACATGCACATCACGTTAATCGACAAGAAAATCCTACTTCAATTTGACCCCGCACCCCGACGAAAAGGATGCTCGGGTAAAAGTTGCAATTAATCACGAGTTACGCGTTGATCTTTCTACCGAGGACATAAATTAGCGCCGACATGGCGATTTAAGCGGCTTAATTGCTACCCACCCAATAAAAAAATACAAGCTGTCCGCCGACTCGCTACGATAGACTACCTAAAATACGTGCAAAAACTTTTTCATATTTTTTCATGTTCTACAGTTATTAATAATCTTGTTAATAGGCAAAAAAATAGTTATTAAAACCCGTTTTTTGTAATGGCTACGTAATTATTATTTTATTTCGAGAAAATTTAAAAATTAATATTACTTTAAAAACAGTACAATCCCAGAAAGCTAAATAGCTCTATTGTTAGCAATATTAACAAATACTATAATTTTCATCTTTATCTTATACTATGTGGAATAAATTATAAAATAAAAGTGATAGATATATGTATAATATTACAAAATTACACGCACAATTAATACTTGATGTATAATTTGAGCGGCAGTAATTTATTTATTATTCAGTATTTATTTAAACTAAACATTTGTACTAGAAGCCTTACTTACTACGATTAATTTTAAAAATAAATGTCGTGAGAAATGTCTCGCGAGATCACGTATAACTCGTAGGGGCTCGGAAAACTTTGATTTTTCCGATTAAAAGGACAATAGAGACGATATCTCGAGTAGCGCTCCCGTGGGCAACGAAGGGAAGAGAACGTGCAGACTCCTCTACTGCTTCGGAGTCGTGGCGCGGTCCTTTCTGATCGACCGCTTCCGGTTTCAGAATATAATGCAAGTCGCGTACCGTCCGGAAAATGAGCCCGCCTTTCTCGTTCTCTGATTGGAAAACTACGAATTGCTTCCTGCGGACGATGGATGCCCACGACAAAACTGGAGCGGAGACAGGAATGCCGTCGTAAAGAAACCGAGGAATGATGCGTCAACTGTGCCAAATAAAAGAAATAATCTTCTACATATGCTCGCTGAACAAACAAGAAACGATTTCAATTACTTCCTCTATCATCTATCACAAACGATAAAATATTAACGCGTTTACGAGATATTTTTTCAGGTATCAAATCAAATGAATTAAATGAAAACATCAAACTCGATACCATCGGCTCTCGAAAATCACGGGCTACACGATATCGTGTATCTTAAATCACAAAATCGTTCGTTCGCGCTGAACTCTTAACGGTAAGTACGGAGTGCGGAATATCGAATGGTAGCGTGGAGTAGCATGACCCGAGTTATGACTTTGCGCGAGACCACTTTTTACAAGTTTCTTTTTTTCGATTGGCAAGAACTTTTACGCTTGACCTTATCGCCTCTTCTCACCTTTTCCCGAAATAAAATGTGAAAGAAATCTCTCGGAAGAAACAAAACATCTCTTGAAAGAAATGAAAGAGAAAATAAACGACACTTCCAGTAGCGGGGAAAAATATCGCAAATGAATATTTGAGCGGAAGAATGTCTTGTTTTAGCTATTTCTATCGATCTCGCGCAATATTCTAATAGGCGACACGCAAGGGAGTTAACTTATAATATAATATAATATGTATACGATTTTGTGTCGCACTTATCGCATAAGCGTTGAATCTCGTTACGAAATACACGCAGCAATCTGCATCTCATCAATTTCATTAATATCCCAAGTTAACGTCATGCATTTTCTTTCAACCATTCCACTGATTTACACATGTCGGCGATGAATAACAGAATAATTCATCCAGCTACGAGATCCCAAAAGGACAAAGCTTGTTGCACACCTCCATACATCATTCTCCAAAATTCCTTAGTCCAGGGAAAACTCTTCATCCAACTCAACCTCTTGGATAATACCGATTGTCACAAACTTGTCATAGCACTTGTACCGAGTAAACAACGATAAGACAAACAATGAGCAGAGAACGGGAACAGTGAATAAAGTGAAGATGGAGGGGAAAACCGAGAGGCAGCAACTTAAAATATCGCTCGACGAAGATCCGGTCAGGACCTTCGATCTATCGCCGTGAATAACATTTTCTCTTAGGCTTTCCTTTACTTTACGCGAGACTGAGTTTTTTATCTTTATCCTCGATATCGACATACGGAAACCGTAATGCTTGAATCTTCGAATAAGCATCCGCGCCAATTACGCGAAAACTTTTTAATTTATTATCCACGGCTTGATTCTAAACTACACTAATCAAAACTACACGAAAACGTTTCTTTTTTATTACTGTTACGCGTGACCCACATTTCTTTCAACATTCTCTTGTCTACTCGAGTTAACAGAGATGTGTGTCATCAAAAAATGTGAATTCTCGAAAGTACGCTATAAAAATATATAGGTAAACACGTATACGTGAGGAGAATGTATATCCGGTTGCGGCTGAAAAAGCTATAATTCTCTGATTCTCGTCGAAATACCATTATTGAAAGATAATACATTCCCATCTCAAGCGTGTAATGAAAAAGTGCGCGCACGAATAAAATCGAATTCTTTATTCATCAGAATATACAATCAGCTGTACGACTACAGCTCGCATTTGCGACAATTGATTAAATAATTAATGAAGTCCTTTGTACTCAACAATTCTCCGTAATGCGGGTAAATGGGGAGATCTATGTGGTATAATGCAACGTTACAAGCGTAATAGTCTGATTATTTTATCACTGATGCAAATAGGCGTGAACACAAAGGCGCATTACATCTGCTCGAAGCCGTTGTAACAGAATAGCAGTTTGCAACAGCCTCCCCGCGAGAGACATTATTCATAATGTAGTGATGCACAGTCGGTGATACTCGAAATTGTAGTAACCGACTGAAAAACAGATACGCGGCGCGTCCCACATATTCTTTACACTACGTACGTCAGAAAAGAGATCTTTAGCGCAATGTCTTGGAAGTAATGTCCGACTCTTTTCTCCTACAAAATTCGTTTTCTCCTTACCTGCCTTATCTACCTTCGTCCTTTATATCGAGTACTCTTTACAATCCATCGACGACCTTTTTAACTTCCTCTTTTAGTATCGCCACTTCCTCATACTCGCCCTTTATAATAGCGCGTCTTACCTCGAAGACCCTTTGATACCTCTCACTCACCTAACAAAATGAAAGCACACTCTTGTTCCACGGTTGATGAAATCGACTTTCGCGATGAAATCACGATCACGACGAAGTCGGCGCGAGTCCTTTCTGAGCAGAGATTCCGTAGGTAAATAAGATTACGACGACAGGACTTCAGACAACTCTGAACTCCGAGCAAAGTGCGAAATGTGGAGCGACACGGCTGTCAATAGTCAAATAATTACATTTTCGTTTCGGTTATACTCTGTGCTGTTTTTTTCCTTTTTGCAAATAAATATGTAGTTATAAATATAAAAAATCAATTCTAAAATAATAAAGAAAAAAAATAAAAAACGATTCTAATACAACAAACTTTTAAGTCGTTATTTTATAGAAGACAACGCAAAATGGCATTCCATACTTTAGAATTTTATTTATCAAAATACCAAATAAATAGAATTGTGAGTGCTCCACATTTCAAATTGCATCAGATTGCATTTATATTGTATTTGATCTCTGACTTCTCTTTCTATCCCAATATTAATAAGCTCAAACTACTCAAATCTTTAATCCCTAGAAATGTATCAGAACATGAAACTAGTCGGATTGTCACGAAGAGCAATGCAACTCCTGTTTCTGATTCGACATTCGGTATCCCCACTGATCCTGGTCAATCCTTCATTCAGATACGCAATTCCGATACGCCAAGATATCCAGAATGCCTTATGGACAGACTGATCCTGACACACGATGCACATTACACAAGGGAATCGCACGAACTGATCTGCACTCTCTATATGGTCTTCTCCATGTGGTCTTCATCCACATTGCGTCCTTTCAGCGTGGGATATGTCACTTTAAAAGTCATTCCGAGAAAACTCAATCTTCGTAAATCGCGATTCGTGCCACCAAACAGAGATAGACATCTCTTTTGAGTGGATAATTTAAAAAAATAGTATTTAGATTACATTTGCCATAAAAATTAATAAATTCATTTTACAGTACAGTTAATTTTAGAAAAATTATCCTCGCATGTCTCCCAATTAATTTGCTTGGATAAAGAAACATAATGCTTATCATGCAAATATAAAAATAAAAATATTTTTTACGATACGCACTCCTTCAATTTCACGGTAGAACTGCAAGTAGAAGAAAATTGCGAAACACGTGTAGAAAATCGATAAACGGATACGAGAGTTTCATCGTTGTTGTACACCTAGTCGAAACGAAGTGCTCCGTCACGAGTGCCGCCGCATAACACGCCGGCGCGCGTTTCGCGAATTTAGGAAACTCTTTCACGTCCGAAGTTCGAGGTTACCGTTTTTGCCGGTGCAACCGCAGCCGCCGGCCTACGAGGAGCTTTAGCTTCTGAAACCGCTCATTCTGCGAGCCTGTTTCTTACCATCGTACAAACACACAGTCGCAGCGCGGCTATATTCTCGGATATAAAAGCGAAAGAATTGGTTTTTACGAGCGGAACACTTCTGGAATACTTGAGCAGAATAACCCCGAAGCTCCACCATAATACTTATGCATCTGTCGCACGTTCATTACCCAACCAACCTTCCTCTACGGATCATGATTCTTAACGATTATACGACGTTAAGGAACTTTTATGAAGACAAATAAGTTGAATGCGTATATACGAATAAATATAATGAGAGAAAGCGAATAAAATCTTCCCTCTTAACGACAGTAAATATACAGAATAATTAATAGGCTTACAACATTAATATACTAAGCACATAAAGTAAGTTTTACTTACTCTTAAGCGAGTTGTTAAATTCCAACTAATGCCAAAATCTTCAACTTCAATAGAAAACAAAGTTCCGTCAAGTATCGATTTTGTCTTAGTCTCACGATTCGCTTCTTGTCACACGATAGCCGGGACTAAACGATTCTGCTACAATGGAATGAAATCGCGCTCATTTGTATCGATCCTGCGAACAATCATTCGCTACAAGGACAAAGCGCATCTCGCTTTAATCGAACAAAGTACTGCCGCGGATTCTCTCCTACCAACATCAAGATCTTCGACGGAACTTTGATTGTATCGATTGCATGCAATATCGCTCGGGCGATAGACTTCCAATAGAATAGATTGTCACGCGAGGGTATAACTACATGACAATGAAATCAAAAGAGATGACACATATCATTAATTTCAATTACACGATCATTTTATACCACTTTCGATATGATAGCACATAGATTAGTTGAATTTTAATATTGCAATTTTTAAACTTTTAGCATCGTGATTCATTTCGAACGCTTTGCATTGCTAAGAAGAGTTCTTCGCAAGATCTATTCGCATACATTTTTTCTATATAAGAATATAACTATATATTATATTTATATTATTAATATATAATTATATTATATTATTAATATTATATATTATAATAATTCTGTATAAGATATAATCTTCAACACTTTGTGTGTACCTTTTTTGCTCTACTCTATCAAAGCAACGTTGTGTTGGAGTGTTTGATTAAATTGTTCTCTTTTATTCCCGGAAACAGTTTGTACTCAGAACGCATTGTCCGGTACAAACGAGCAAAATTCCAGTCCATTGTCAAGTTGATCGCCGAAACACGATTCTTGGCAAAAAGTGAAATTTCTGAAAGAGATGGACGCGGTTCTTGGGTACGCCACCTTGCGCGCCGACAGTGTAAGTAACGTCGGGGTAAACTGAGAAGAAGATAAGCCGATAATCCATTACTGGTTAATTGAAGTGAATGTAGAGGATTCCTTATCGCCTCCCCCCCCCCCTCCCCCTAATCCTCGCGACTATATTTGCGGCGGATGCAAGAAACCCGGAGTTAATTTCTAAAACAAAGAGTAAGTATTATTATTATCGCAGCGGTGGATAAATAGAAATGAGAACCCGAAAGGTGCCAGTGAGTTTGAAGGACGGTGGTAAATGCTATACGAGAGAGGCTATACTAGATCTCATTGCGCGTCTGCCAATTAAAACTTATAAACTCCGGCGGTCTCTCTGTGGCGATGCCCGTTTCACTCCTTCTTTTCCGGTCTGCATCCGCCTATCCTTTTTCCGCCCTACGAGACATTTCTCGTGAGCGAATCTAATGCTCGGCCTACCGAGCTCGTTATAGTTGTTTAACTTTAATTGCACAGCTGATACGACCAGTGTGCGACCGCCATTTCAGCCATTTCTGGTTACGGAAAAACAATATGCAATTAACGTTAAAAGGGGCGCACCGAGAGAAAGCTAACTCCGGACTCGAACATTGCCGCGGGCGGATCTTTATTTAAATGGCGATTAGCGATTATCGACGACGAGACTGAAAGCTGATTTTATTTCGGCAAATACGCCGAACGATTCAGCACGATCGATGCATATTATAAGTTGTACGACGGCGCACAAGCGTGTGGTGGCGAAATTGCAATCTCGCGAAGTCAATTTTAAATTCGGAGCCGAATATCCGAAATCCATATATTACAATAGAATTAAATAACCTGTAAAACATTTACAAAATTACAGTATAATCGATATTTCAATACCAAAGCACAAAAAAACAATTAATAATTCCATTAAGAAAGAAAAAATAGAATCCGTGATTTTATCTCGAGACGATTATTATTTTCCCTTTCGCAAACATCTGAGACCGAAGCACTCCCATGATCGTCATAAAATACTCTTTACTGCTCGCTTATTGCTGTTTAGGTTAGAAAAACGATACTTGGTAGTCACGGCACGCTATGAAGAACGTTACTTTCTTGCTTCAACTTTCCCCTTCATCACCACCTCCTCGACCTCATCTCGTTCTTATGAAACAATATGTAACTTTGTACAACGCTACAACAGCTCACTTTTATATTTATGGCCCGTGGATTTATCCCGTCTCGTCGTGAAGAAGATGAGAAAGGCAAATCGAAAACTAGAAATTTATATCGAACCTATCTTCACCTATCTTGGCATCCTTTCACTGCAATTTCGCTGCCCGTTCACGAAACAACAGATGGGTGTAATAGGATATCATTTCAACGTTAGATCTAAACAACTTTTACGCGTAAAACTATACGATAAAATTAGCGATCAAGCGCGAAAAATTGCAAGAATAATTCGATCTCGTCTACGCAAGTATTGTTGAATATTTTAATGCGTATATAAAAAAATCAAAAATTTATCTTGTATAAATAGCATTATTGTAATTATGTCGAACTAATTTCTTGTAATGTTTCTACGAGACTAAACTTGTAGTCAGTTAGCTGCATATTATTAACTCGTTGATCAGTCTCGCTCGCGCTCTGCATATCCGTAATCAAATTTCAAGACGTACACAAGATATCATAAAGTTACACTTGCCGCTGTTAATTATGGCAGTTGGCAAAAAGTTTAATTTATAGCCGTGTAATTAGCAAAAGAACAAGTAACAGAAACAAGTAGAGCTGCTCTATTAATTCGAACGTCTCAAAGACAATCTTCTATTCATGCAGCCACGTTGGAGTAATTGTTAGTAGTAACGATATATCTCGGCTTCAGGTATGTGAGAATAACAGCGTCTACGTGCGTCTAGCCAGGGGGATGCTTAATTAAACGTTCGTGTTAATTGCTGGGACTCCGCGTCAACCCTCGACCCGCGCAATTCCAGCGCTATGCAGGAAGAACTTCCGGTTTCCATCGGTACTAAATGGAGCGGCACACTTACAGTTACACCTTGTCGTGTATATCACCGGCGCGCTTTGCATTACTTTCAGAAAATGTGCGCCCCATGATTTAATGTTTAATTAAAGCATCACTTATCGTTGCATCGAGTCGCGCGCCGATAATGCAATTTGCCACGTTTATTTTTAGGTGAGATCTCTCACGTGTTTTTTATGTAAAAAAATAAAAAGTAAAAAACAAAGTTAATTTTTTCGAATCAGCAGCATGAAATTAATTGAAATTTCTTTGACAAATGCAACTAAATAAAACAATTTCGCAATAAATTGTTTTTATCATTTCAAAATATCAGACAAATAAAAATAATAACAATATTACTTTCTATAACAAAATATTAAAACTGTGTTTAAAATGGAGCAATATTGTAGATTTGAGTGGTAAATGCAGTAATCAAATATTTGCTAGTGAAATGATGGGATACGGTTGTAATCGTGTAATTTCCATTCGATGCGCTATAAATCGAGCTAAAACACGCAAGTTGAAATTTTCAAACGTAAACACAATTCAAAGACCACGTTTGAAAAACAAAAAACACAATATTATCGCAGCTGGCTATCTTAGCTGGCTAGTCTAGATACGGATCATAAAGCGACTTGATTTGAAACACTCGTATAATGGAGACATATGTATAAATACGGTATCATCTCCACATTTTTCTTTGTCATACGCTCGTATAAAAAAGGTACAATGCATTCTCAAACAACACATCTCATTTCCGTTTGTGTATTTCATTCTTTCATTCATAGCTTATTTACTTATCATTACTGAACCTTCTCGTTAACATTATTATAAATTTTCTGAAAATTCTGACATAATATAAGATCCTTTTGATATGAAATTTTCCACCCATAGCATCACAAAATTTAATAGATATTTGCCGGCATCTGTCGCGTGTTCAAAGATTAGCGCTATTTCGTGATTAAACAATCGGCCATGTTCTCACGCGCATTCGTAGACGCGTGCATAAACGTAGATGCACGCGTATAACTAGACGAGGGCAAGTCCATGGCCAAACAGTCCGAGCGTTAGGTGGAACGACAATAAATTAAGCTCAGCCAGAACTCGAAATTGAATCAAACGCGGTAATCTCTAACGCAATTGATTCCGGCATGCAAACACCTCTCGAACATGGAAGGGCAGCACGGGTTAGGACAGTTCCGGCGAATGGTTATCGCGGATAAGAGAACGAAGGGTCGGAGGGGATAGAAATATGCGTCGACCGATCAATAGGCCGTAATGATTACTATACTAATAATGCATATTCCCGAACCTATCCGTGTTTCATCATCGTCGGTCCCGCCACCCTTCATAGATAGCCCTTTACAGATAGTTATTATTGCATACCGATAGCGAGGGAGTTCATTATTACATTTCAGAACGTAATATAATTAATGATGAATTTCGATTACTGCAATACAGGTTCGCCGATCCTCAACCATTTGATATGAATTAAATTTTGTCAAATCGCTTAATTATTATCGAATAAAACCCCTCACGTCTCTGCCTTTCGTAGACATCTTTTGTATGCATTTATTCTCTACATTTGGTCGAAAACCACGAAACACACGAATAATTAATGGCTCGACCAGAATAATTCCCAGATAACAGATTAGCGAAATTTTTGTGACGGACACATTGGAGCTGTGGGCATTTTCTACGGAGATGCCGACGACGCTCTAACACAATGTGGTTAACAGGTATGTGATTAACGAGCTAGCTCGTTAAATGACTCGCTATTTATACCGTATACTGTTGTGATACTAAATCGGTCGTACCGTTTAAATATCGGCCATTGCCACAGCGAATTCGGGAAACGAGCACGATTTGCCAGGATCTGCTAGATTTACTAAGCAATGGCCTGGATAATCCGTCGCGTTTACTGCTATGTCTACCGTCCAGCTCGACATACGGGTATGCAGCACCTACGTCACAGTATAAATACTCTACGACATTATACACTATTTATAGTGGAATATACGAAGCATTGCGATATTACACGCGAAAGATACGAAAGAAGCAATAACGCGTCGTTATATAAAAGTAAAGTGAATATACGAAATAATTAAAATGGAAATTGTTTATTTTTAGAATAATGTACTGATCTTCATAAATAATAATAATAACTAACTAATAATAACTAAAACCATTGATACCATTGAACCAGCTGAAGGTAAACTCAAATATAACTCAAACATAAATCATAAATTCTAGCATAAAAATACCGAAAAAAGAAAAATAAAATGCATCCGGTAGACGTTTACGTATACGAAGAAAAAAACTCGCTGGCACAGCGAAATATTTTATGCACAGCAAAAAGATCTGTTAAGAGTACTAATTTTTTTTTTTGGTAAAAATAATATTACTGAATTTGCAAATTATTTCACTGTAATATTAAATTAATTCTTATTCCGCCACCAAAGCAGCAAAGCATTTGCCAGGGCACTGATTTCTTTTCGCATTAAAATAAATTTGTTGTAACAGCAAGTTTTAGTACACATTCGTATTCAGTAAAACTTTTCTATTTTACCAATACAGATTTTATTATGTTGGATAATGTGAAATATCGAATAATTATGAATTGTGATAACAAGTTTGACTGCTTCTCGAATGTATAACAGCGAAATGACAATTTTGCTGCCACAGCGTTCTTTCAGCATAAGATTACGTATCACGTGTCATTGTGTGCCAGTATCTTTTACGATCCACTCCAATCATGTACGTTAATTGGTTTCCAGTTCGTGCACGATCAAACTAAACTGTCGTATCGAGACGTGTCGTATAATCGGAATGGGACAAGGACAATTAACCTTCCGCAGCAACGCGAACACCGTGCTGACTTTCCACCATCATCATTTACACAGCCCTTTCGGAACCCATCTCGAGCGAAGCACAGCTGCGACCACTCGACTAGAGAGTATTCATTCGTGGACATGCCATGGCGCATCATGGCGCAGTGTGAGATGTCCTTCTTTACTTTTCGTCAGGCCGGTCTCTCATGCCGGTCGAGCGCGGCAATTAGAGTTTAATTACGAGCGTCCATAAGCACATAAAAACATGATAAAAAACGATGTGTTGACATTAAAAAAAAAACTCTGAAAATAACTGAGCGTAGAAAGAAGGCGTGTAATTTTTTTTTAACAAAAATCTTATTGTTAGAATCTGCACGGAACGTACAATGAATGCAAATTGTACGTACATTTTATCGCACCGCAAATTATATCGCTGCGAAAGATAAATTGTTCTTGTCTCCTCCCGATGTGTGTGCTAAAATCTACCATAAAATATGAAATGATAAAGAAACCTTACTCGTTTCTGTCTGCAATTCCCAACAATACATCAACGCAGTTTACGTTACGCCTCTGCGTGAAATGTCGAATGGTTTTATGTTCCATTCGAAACAATATTCGAAATAAATTCTGATATAACGTAATATCCAACATAATGCAATGCTAGAGAAATACCTTCCCATCAGAAAATAATCACTTTATGAAGAAGATTAATAATTTCTGCGCGCCGTAATCTCATTACACACGGCGTGATACGCTCGCGTCTGCCATCGTCGCTGAAAGGCGCGGAGATAAACTGGAGATAGGAAGAGACGAGAAATTCCAGGCCCGAACGTACCGAAACACGTTTGAGTATATTCAACGTCGTTGTCGGGACAGGAAGCAACGACAGTTACGTCTGTTCAGTGAGGATACGACGGCTCGGAGGTTATAACTGCATTTGGTTTTAATACCGACAACCGGAAGATTATTTCACTATTTTCCTGCTTCTCTTCTTTCTACTTCTTCCAAAGTCGTATTCATTTCGAAATGTCAGAACTCGCTCGGTCGCATTCAAAAGACAGGATGCACCTTTTCACTGCGTTATTGCTACATACAACATTTTTAAATCGCTCAAGTATGCATATTCGTTGTACAATGCGGAATAATTCCAAATGCAATTTGCTCGCGAAAATTCAAACTGATACAAAAGGAAAGATCAACACATAAATATTTAAATACCTGTTGTATGCTGTGTTTTGCAATAAACTCTAGTAAATCAAAAAATCAATCAATGAGCAGAAAATAGAATTAAAAATTATAGATTTCAATAAAGTGATAAACCATCGTATAAAAGCGGAAGATAAAAATGATATTAGCGAAACGGAAAATAAAAAAGTAGTAACAAAACGTTTTCTTAATTTCTGTCTCCGAATGAAGCTACATAAATACAGAGTAGCGGAAATGACAGCGACATAATCTTCACCATACGAAACTATTACATACGAAAATCGCGCAATCTCGTGTGTGCGAATTGCATCAAATGCTGCACTAACGCTTTACGACGAGCCGATATACATGGAGTTTCCCGGAGAATTCCTGGAGCGTCGTGCCCTAAGCTCAGCCGCGTGTTTTGTTACTTACCGAAGATTACCGGCTTACAAGAAACCCAACGGCGGTAGAAGCGATCCGCCACCCTACAACCCTCGAGTATCCCCCAACCCCATTCTCCACCCACAACGCTATTCCGCCTTCTCTACGGCCTTATCACACCCGGCTTCGCCGTCCTCGCGAGGCAGGAAGGGAGGGAGGGACGAACCTGGGCTGCAGGCGAGAGGTGGCGGGAGAGAGAGATAGAATAACGCCCCTAAGTGTACTTACTGCAAAGACCCGAAATTGGAGAACGATGTAAATCACTTACGAGATACACTGGCGCGCGCGCTCGAAGAAAAGCAAGACGCGCCGCCATTTATCGTCGGCACGATAATTCGCGCGGCTTCGTGCCGGAGTTTCCTGTCTTGCGGGGCTGTATCGGCACCGGCAGTCTGGAAGGAGGGAAAAAGGAATTTGGATGGCGAGGTGAGCGAACATCAAGCGAGAAGAAAATGCCCGTAAGTAACAAACACAGCAGACTATTGCGTCATAAAATTAAGGATGCAATTATAATATGTTTTTTGTTGCGATAAAAAATTGATAAAACAATAAATAGCTTAGCTTATTAAATATAAGAGAAATAGTATTCATGTTACAAAGAGTACAATATGCTTTTCATTTAAAAGATTCTTTTTGTTTAAATAATAATAAAATTTAAACAATAAATCAAATAAATTATTTTTGCGTCATTAATGTTATTTAATCTTTATCGCACAAAAAACAAATCTCTAAAATAACGTATTGTTAATGACAGTATTGTATATGGCGATTAACGTCCTTCACAGCTCTCTCGCACCTATACTTCTGATCCAGAAACCGGAAACAATGGGGGGCGGTCGAATCAACCGTGGAATAGTCGGTGAGAGAGCTATCGATTCCCGAAAAGCTCCCTCGAGTCGATTCGAAGCAATGAACGGTCATACGCAGTAAAAAGCGACGGGCGTTAAATCATCGTTGTTACTCTCCTTTTTCAATTACAGCGACTCTTCGATAAATCTAAGGGCTACGTCGATGCGTCGCGTCCTGCCCTGTCCGATCGGATGCGCGAGACTCGGCTGTCGTACGACTTGATTTTACTTAATGAAAAATATTGCCAAAGCGAATTACATGTAGCTTAAGAATATCGAATGCATTAAAATATTTCTCTTACTAATCGTCATATTATGTTACTTCTTTTTCATAACTTGAGAAAATTTATACATAGAAAAATTTCTCCGATCTCTCTCTTTAACATATAATATTTTATATCATTAAATATGCACTAAATATTTTAATATAAATATTTTGTAATAAATTATTCTTAAAAACGGGATTATACGTACGAGATAAAATTTAATTTAATATTATATACTTTTTTTTTAAATAGAATTTAAATAAAAGTATTTTTCTTGTGCCAAATAACCCAGCAAATACTTTTCTGAAGGGGTAAAATACCGCAGAAATTTCCATCAAATAACGTCGATCGCAGGAACTCACGGAATTTGAACGAAATTTAAATAGTTGTCTAAGGAAGCAGTTTACTGCGAAAACATCGGAATGGAAAGCTACTCCACGGACCTACGCACGAAATCAGGGTGGTAATTCGTAGTTGGGCTTCAAACTATGTTCCCAACTTGCTCGACTATCTCACTAGCACTCATAGCTCCGTAAACAGGCACAGAGTGACATAGCATAGAATGACAATGTAGCTATAATCGTATCATATCCTGCAACTCAGCGGCGGAATAATTTCAAATCAAAAAATAGCCCGTCACCGTGTATCATTAAAATTTTTAATTGTTCAAATAAACAAATGCTTAAAATTGTTCAGAAAAAAATCTCTCAATTATCAAACTTATCTTTATAAAAAATGCATAATGAAATTTATTAAGCTCTAATAAAAATGCTCATTAAACATTTACACCATTATCACATATATGTAGATGTAAATTATATATAATATCACGACATTGTGTAATAATATTCTTTATACTGGTAGTTTTCTCATTGATATTATCTCAAAGCAGTGTTCTAAGCCCTTCATTGGGAAATTATAATAATAAAAGTGCTAAATTTGCAAAATCGATCGTATGCATTACGAAAAAGTCTGCAAAATTTCTTGTTCTTCAACTCACTTTTCTCGATCTGCTAGACGAGCTCAGAAAGTCCGCGATACTTAGAAGGAAAGAACTTAATCCAAATTGAAGAATAATATCGTTGGTTAATCCCACTAAGAAAAAAAAGATTGCGGAAAGCAGAAAGTCTCCGAGAATACGACAGTAGAATAGCGTTCGCATTTAAATATTTCGGATAGAGATACTCATTCGACGCGGAAAAAGAATGGAAGTGGTCGAAATGGCGATAAGGATTTTCTCGTGTTTTCTTTTATAACGTTTCTCTCATCCATCGTCGTTCGTTCATTTGCCTCGGCGATATGCGAAGTCTCGTTAAATCCACCTTAGATAATCTTATTCTGTCTAAGCTTATAAACCCTTGAAGTCATCTATTATCATCGTCATCTACGTCATACTGCGATACATCATTCTCATTGAGCACGAATTTACCGAAAAATATATGCTTATTGTAATATAGGTATTCATATAATTGTAAAAAATATATAAAATTCTAGAAATCCAGCTGTGCAAAATTAAAGCGTTTTTTCCTCTCCTTTTTATACGCTAAAGTTCATGCAAGGGGAGTAAAATTTCAAAGAATTTTGCGGAAAGATACTGCCTTTGACAGACTAGAAGAATCCTCTTTTTCTGTGATCATTTTTCAGAGTTGAGCGCTCGTAATATCGTCCCTAGATCGTCCTTCAGAATTTAATATCGTAGTTACTGTCACTCGATATGTCATACACCAGTACCGTGTGTGGACGTACACGTAAATACGAGTTGCATGATGATATATCGAGTGATTTAACTCAAACTCGGTCTATGAGTACGGTATGTAATTTTGCACAATAATCCGAATAATCCGACTGTATAGTATAAGTTAGCTTCAGCATGGAAGAACAGACTAATTTCTGTTCAATAAAGCACAAGTCTGAATTCATGCAATGCAGCAGTGCCTTGTCAAGACACGAGACATGCATAAAATTGCATCTACGGAGATTGAAACTTGTGATCGACTTTCAAGAAACTGTTAGTTAATCCTTCAAGGCTCAGTTTCATTAGTGTCGATTAACTTTGGCCGTAGTTTAACTGATTCTTTGTCTCTTTGCTAGTCTAGTTTCAGGAAGGAACAAAGAGTCAGTTAAGCTAAGGTTAAAGTTAATTAAGATAGTTAACCACCCTAAGGTAATTGTCTTTAAAACTGTACTAGATGTGTAACTTGCGAGAAATTGGAATACGTTTAACACACTTCCATATATTTCCTCTAATATCATGTTTCTTTTTTGTACTATTTAAATTCATTCAGTTACAAGTAAACTAATGTATTTTCTATGGAAAGAGACATTCTACAGAAAGACGTATTTACAGATAGAGATGCAGTGTCTCGTGTGATAATACGTAGAAACGTATGGTATAATTTATAATTAGTCGCAAATTGTAGTGATCATGTATTAACACCCAAACCGGCATGGTAATCCATGTATTAGCTACACTGATTTACGAGGTAAACGTTGCCAACAGTTTTTCTCCCGATTAACGATCTACCCGTCGTGCCAAGGCCTCTGTACGCGTTCTATTTTAGTATCTTCTAATATTAAAATAGCAATATCGCAGACAAGCAAAAAAAGCAACAAACTCGACGCGATAAAAAAAAACGCTCAGAAAAAATTATTAAAATAATAATGTTGAAATAAAAACAATAATGTTATTCACGATAAATATAAAACAATATGAAAACAATATTTCATATGTATATATCTTCATATCTAATAGATTTTCATCGCAAACAAGATCAATATAGACGTACATACAGAAACTGACACGCTTGGTTAAGTATTTATCGAAAATAGAGAGCTGGTCAACGAAAATTCAATCTTCATTTACATGAGGCATCGATGCGATAAGCGACCCTTTGTCGCGCAGATTAATCAAGTATGTACAAAGAGCTCTTTTTACATTAATCATGTAGGCATTGTTGCGTAATGATGCATAATTTTCTTCCGCGGCAATTATTTGTATATCAAACTATGCCGGAGGGATTTTCAAGCCAAAATTTGATTTACTATTAATATTTTTTATTTAAACGTAAAATATTTCGTTCTGTTATATACAGTTTCGTTTTAAAAAAAATTGCAATTGCTGTAGAATCGATTAAAAAACTTCCTACGTTAAAAAATAGAAAAAAAATATATTTTTGATAATAATTACTTCGATGTAAAGCCTATATGACATATGAAACGTGGTGGATTTCGTACTGACGATTAGGCTCTATTCTCGTCGTTGGTGCAGAAACACGCTTGAAGGCCTTCATTCGAGTTCGATTTAACTTTGTCGCCGGCGTACCGTCGGAAGTTAAATTACCAGTAGAATCGACGAACAGAGTTGTATCATGCTTTAATGAGAAATACTCATTCGAGAAACAGAGATACGAAGATTGTATATTACAAACAATCATACATTGATGTACCACGTATTTCAGATAATCTTGATACGAAAGTCAGCAAGCTATGAAAATAATTCGAGATGCTTTTTTTTTAAATAAATCAAAAGAGAAAGAGAGAGATACAAACGCCGATTACTTTTCATGTAGAATAACAGAACATTTTGACACATCAATAGATTTTTACAAAAATTATAGAAATAGATTTTTATACCTTTCTATAGAAAAGCCGAAAAACCTGAATTTTTGTTGAATGAAAACAATTTATTTCTCATTGAAATCATCGAGTTAATAAGAAACACAAGGGCTCCATTCAGCGCATCGGAAAAACTCTCTTCTCTATTTCCACTTTTTTTTTCTTCGATTCGTGCTCATCGAATCAGCCCATCGACATCATTAGCCGATGTCATTCCAGGTATCGGTATCGATTTCGAATCATACCAGCAAGCGGATGGAGAAATTTAATTGGGACCCACGTAATTCCCAGCTCAATTCGAGCGCTTTTCTGTCACGAAAAAAATACCTGCCGGCGTCGAGTTCGCGAGAAGTCAGAACTGCCAGTAAAATCGCTCGAGGGAAAAATTTTCCCGTTAAAGCGGCAGCCTCGAAGATCGCTCGCGTCGATTGTCGCGTTGATTACAGACACACTTTTTAATTACTTCGTGGAACGTTAACGCCTCGCAAAACTTCAACTTTGATTTAATCCTTCCTCTTCTTTCACCAGCGCTTTATTGCACGAGATGAATAATCGCAATGACATGTGCACGTTTAACTTTCTCTTTTAGGTAAAACAAACAGATCGATAATACGAATAATATATGCACAACCGAAAGGAAATACTATTGTTTATATGATGTGCGACATTGTATGTCTATCTCCACGATATAATGTACAGTGTAATGCATGTAACGAATATGTCGGACGTTATGCAACAAGGTACTTGTTCAGAAATTACTATTTCATTTATTAAAGCATGTGCGGATGTTAAAATGTATTCTTGTATTTTCATTTAATATAAATATTAGTAACTTTTTACTAATGCGATTAATCATCTAGTTGCGCACCGCTAATTTTAGAATCAGAGTCCTTGGTTTATATACGCGTTTCTCATTTCTCCATTTATTTACTACAGACTGTGCATTTCCTTACGCGACAATCCACCAAGAAAATCAGATTTTCATGCGATCGTAACGCGGTATTGAACGATTCAATTAACGACCATACTTTAAACAAATTAGTATTCAAGATTTCTCTCTGCTACCCTTTTCCAAGAATCGGACGCGAAGAGAGCACGGAAAGAAGAGATCATTAAATATTACGGACAAAGTAGCCCGTTTACTTTGGCCGGTGTGGAGATTCGAAGTGCCGGCAGTTAAAAGAGGAAGAAATAGAGAAATGGATGGCGGAGGCAAAATTGTAGGAATTGCGGGGCTCGAAATCGTCAAACGGAACGCTAAGGAAGCTCTTATCGGATTTTTCCTCGGCAAATCCCTTCGAACTATTTAAATCGCACTGCCAAGTATGGTACATACCCACGTAATTCGCCGGAACTATGCAGAAAGTATTCCGAGCGGAAACGAGGGAGCGAACTATTTTGCGTTCTATACGCAACCGGGAGATCCACCGACCGAGGAAAAGCCACAGTAACTCTCCTCGGCAACCTCGAATGAATTGAGACAAAATTGCTACGGCGAGAACGACGGCTTTATTCGAAATAGGATATTCCGGCAGTTTTCCGGCCGGATATATGGAACTGAACTTGATCACGCAATTAATTATTCAACCGAGTGCCTGCCTACACACATACCTCGCACTTTCCGTTATAAATATAACAAACTTTCGTTATATAAATTCCATAAAACATGCACCATTAATTTTCGTCATATAATTCGAATGTTTTGCCTCTTGTTTAATACTCTTGATCAATAACCTCAATAATAAATGTTACACAATAATCAGCTTATCATTATTATTTGCGTGATAACTTAGTTATTAAAATTCATGTAATAAATTAAATATTTAAGCATTGGGTAGCATTGGTAATAATTTTCATATATCAAAACTCGTAGAAATGTATTACGCGGTAAGTAACAATATACGATAACTAATTGTTTACTAATTTGTTAATTAATTATATTAACTGATAAGAAGCTTTACGCGGCATATACAACTTTATATTTTAATAGTGGACTCTGTCAGACTTACGAGTTCACTTTAAATTATACCGCGGTAACTGATGCTACGCGTGCCAAAACGCATATCGTGTATGTACATCAATCATCAGAGAGCTATCGTCTATTGAAACTAGAGCTGAGTTAAAAAATTTAACATTCGAAACAACTTTTAAAGTGTAAAGTAACTATTAAATTTTGCAGAAATCTGTTTAAAATATTATTTTTGCACTATCAAATATTAATTTTCCACACTATTTTAAAATTGTATTTTATATTTTTACTATTTCACAGATTTTTTTAAATTACCATAAATAAATAATAAGTAATTTAGATAAATAAAAAACCTAGCTCACACAGAAAATAGCTCTGTACTCTGCATTCTGTGTTAAAAAATAAACTTTTTATAATAAATTACTTACCATACTGTTGCTCTGCTGCTGTCCAATGCTTCCTACGCCTTTCTTCTCCTTTCAATGATCCTCCAAGGCACTCACACACTCACACGCGTCGCGCACACACGCATTGCTCGCGTGCGTACTTGAATACGATAAACGCGCAGCACTTTGAACGACACTCCCGACGCGCATTTTGTTAAATTACGGAACGAATACATTTCGTAGCACTGATTACGCGCACAAAGTTTACCTGTAAAATATAAATACATTTACATTACAATGATATTATAGTTATATAACTGCAGCTTAATAATAATATTATTATCCATAAGAAATAGAATCGTTTAAAGTGGGGCTTAAGTAAATTCCAAACATACTATATTATGTATAATAATAAAAACAATCAAAGATTATAAAAAGTAACATAAAATAAAAAATAAAAGAACATAAACATAATGACAAACATGTTTTATCGCTTCACAACAAAAAATAAAGATACTTTATATTCTATGAGTACTTATGTAGCTTGTAAGTCTCGTTTTTTATAAGTTACATAAAAATAAACCAAATATTAGGTAATAGGTACATATAAAAATATAAACAAAACGGCTATACAGGGTGTCTGACAATTGCTAAATCATCTCTCGGGTGTAGGTAGAGCGGGTTGAACCGAGTAGAAAAGTCCTTTACCGTTTTGCGATTTTCACAATAATTAATGAGAAATTAATTAAAGAAGAGCGGCCAATTTCCGCGAATCTAAGCGCGCAGCGAGAAGAGACAGACCACTGTTACGTGGTCGCTAGGACGCAAGGATCTAGTGTTCAGCACCGCTCGTATGTTACCGTTGTCAATTGTAGAGCGCTCCTCCCAACGCTTCATCGCATGCCTAGTAATAATCAAATAACAGTGGACTGTACCGCCACGGGTCTCTTCTCGCTGCGCACTTAAACGCGCGCGAATTGGCCGATATTTCTTAACTAATTCCCCATTAATTATTGCGCAAAATGGTAGAGGACTTTTCTACTTGGTTTAACCCGCTCTACCTACACCCGAGAGGTGATTCAGCAATTATCAGACACCCTGTATAATATATAGCTTTCCAACAAAAAAAAAAAATAATATCATTTAGAAAACTTATCCCAACTTGTAAGTTACAAGTTCATCTGGCTTCATAATTACATCTGATTGTAAAACAATTACATTGGGATTTCGTAAGGATTTCATAATGATTTTGGGGACACTGTCCTACGATTACATTAAGTGATTACCTCTTCGGTTGCTCTGTTGTTGCCCGATGCCTCCTAGACCTCCTCCTCTCAGTGATCCTTCATGGCAGTCACACGCGTCGCGACGCACGAGATATCGCGCGGGTCACTTTAAACGGCACTCCCGACATCGCAAGCGAATCGAACCGAATTGTCCAAGATGCGACGTTATCCCGTCCACGTTTCAGACAACCGCATTTATCAATTGGGGCACGATTATCTCAAAATAGAAGACATAAGTCCGAAAAAGGTAAGGTGCAATTAGTCATGAATTTAACCGAATATCGAGTATCCTAGCAGCATTTCAGTGCCAATACCAACGGACTCAAGCCAAAACATTCTGACTTTTATGCCGTGAAGCATATAATTTCGAAGTTATTATTAAATAATATCGCGCTTTTTTTGAGCATGCAAAAAGCAACATGATAATCATGCATCATGCATCATGCATCATATGTCTGACAATGGAAGGCCTCAGTCAAGATTCCATGATAAAAATCGATCCGTCCCCCGAGCCGAGCCCAAAAAAAGAAGCCCCCCCCCCCTTTAATTTAATCGTGTCCCAAAGTTTGTCGTTGCATTCGAGGAAAATACGTTTGTCTATAGACTCGCTAAATTCGACATTTCGAACTCGCGCGAGACTATTACGGCACTCCCGACACATATTTCATTGTCTTACAATAATGAAATTACGGTAGAACGAATTTGACGATTCACTAGCACAAAACTTTATCTGTAAAACAAAAATATATTCACATTTCAACAACATACAGACAAACAGAACTGTAATATAATTTAATAATATTATCATTCAAAATAATACTCTATTCTCTTTGGATTCAAAATTAAGTAGATATAAAATGTGATGTCATGCAAATTCATGTATAATTTGTAGCGCATTCGTTTTGTAGTTGGTAAATCTATTTACGTGTAATAGTACACGATATCGATACATGTTCTTACTAAATTTGTAATTGCATGAGATATATAAGTGGAAAACTTGTTACATACTTTCACGACATATGTATATCGATCTATCGATCTATCGAGATACATACACATTTCTATAGTATAATATCTATTATACCTTTACCAATATTTATAATGCGATTCGCCGTAACAAAACAAACAAATACAACATAAAATCGTTTTTGATTAATTCAGTTCACTTAAACTTCAATATCTTCGATAGAAGCCGTTACCGAAGCTTCGACGATTTCTTTACGACTCTTTCATTACCTTAGAAATTGCACGTCTTTAAGACTCTGGAACTTCTCACGGTAATTAAATCGCTCCTCGAATCTCAGCTCGTTCGAATTATCCGACCGAAGTAATAATTTCCAAGAACCTAGATAATCGATGAATCGCCGAGCATGCACGTGACTCCTCTTTTATGTGTTACTCGAAAATTTTTCAACCCCGAACGCGAGCAAATTTCAACCAGCGTTTCCATCACGTACCACACTTAATCGTGCGATTTTTTTACACGCATATTCAGGTCCATTCGAACGGTGACACGCAACAATATTGTGCGATGTCGCCTGCAGCCTGCCATTGCTGTTTGTAAAAAGTAGCAATCTGTGTTATGCAACTGATACGTGATAACAAAAAAAAACTTCCGACACGGATATTCGTGACATACGCGACAGAGGCGAAAATAATGAATAACATTGAAATAAAAACAGGCGGTCAGGAAACAAGGATAAAAGTAATAGACATACCCATATGGGATCATTGACGAATGCTCGTTATCGTTTCCATCGGACTTTTATTGGTTGTCCCAGTTATACCCGTGCAGCTTATTTCCCCTCGCCAAGCGTTTTCCCCAAATATACTTGCCACCTGACTGCCAATAACTACGATCGCAGGTATACGAGCTGCATTCGAGCGAATATGTCACGTCAGTTTCAATCAAAAAGTCTAAAAATAACAAGAACTCTACGATCGTTTCGAGAAATATGATTCGCATCGATCGGCGTGTTCCATCAAAGCAAGAATTCGCCTTTTCTCCTTTGAACTAACAATAAGTAAATCTGTTTGATATAAAAAATCTATAATGTCTGAGAGCTAAAAACAAATGAGCGGATCTAACTAAAGCCTTTATTTATTACGCTATATCGTCTAATCGATATTATCCATGGTTTTATCACTTTCTCTCTTCGCGCTCATAGTCGAGATCAAGATGTATTTATCATTTGGCACGCAAGTGTTACTCGCTCGCGCTCCCGACAGTATCGATCGCACGAAAACAAATGTCCCGGATATATGTCCGCTCAGCAGACGCGGCGGCCAAATCGATGCCCCGGCGTGCCATTTCGATCGTAACGCATTAAAATGGCAAAAAAAAGAGTTATCGAAATCGTCGGGTTTAGAAGACAGACTGACGAAATTGAGAAGCGAAAAGAAACTCTCCGAGTATTCCGAGAGACGATCCTTCGTATCGCACCCGAGTCACGCGCCATCGACGAAATCTCCGCCGTTTTTCATGAAAGCCCGCGTCGCAATAAGCCTTAAACTTTGTATGTACACGATGTATGAGCACTACGTTATAGTCGAATTTCAAGTCGCGATACGAAAAGTGCCGCCTTGCCTGCGGATATAAATGTTCGCTCAGACGATTTATTGTTAAATCGGTGTGACGATTTAGTGATCACGCAACACATAATCATGTGATAGACTTCTGCAAAATTACAGTTATTATAGTGAACTACAGCAAAATACACAGTCGCTGATTGTTTGACTCGATAATCTTAAAAAACGACATTAATTACTACACTGCTAATCTAGAATCTAGTTATAAAGTTGATTTCAATACAACGGTAACAGTTTATTAGAACAAATGCACGAGTATTTTTTATTCCGTAGTTGAAAGTGAATACATGTCACAGGTATAACGACACACAGAAAGCAAAGATTATACTACGAGAACAGTTTTAATCACTTTTGAAATCATCTTTGCAGTAATTACGCTGACCATGTAAAGCGCAGTATGAGAGGAATTTTCAAAAGTAATGAATGTATTTTACAGCTTTAGAATCAAAGAGCATTTCTGGCTTTATTTGAATACGGTAGATAAACTGAAAATAGTCACTTTGTGATCGGACACTGAATCCGCGCAAGAGTTGTTATATGTTTACATGCAAAACGAGACGACACTCGTTTTCGCATTTGCAAAATATCTGATACCGGTGACATAGTTGCATTTGGATGTTGCTATATCATGGAAAAAGTCTGTTATTCCAGCATAATTTATAAACTGACATAATTTGTAAAACGAGGCAAATAGATAACCAATATTGGACAGCACTAACTGATATGATCGATATTCCAGCAATTCCAGCATTCACACGTGCAAAAAGAAGGCACATCAAATATCAGAGAGGCGACAAGAGAGCTTTGCAGTTTTTCCATTAGAGTGGAGAAAAAAAAGGGATCAAAAAATTATAGGATATAAAGAGGCGATTTTTGCTTGTTAAAAAAAATCGGATAAATGCTTGTAAAAAATTCAAGATTTTATTTTAACTTTTAAAATATCTGCTGAATTATCGGAAATATATACGGCCCTCTCCATGACGGCGTGGCAATTTGAAAATATACGCTGTATGCATACGCATTGTCCCTCAATGAGAGTTATAATGCAAAAACATAATTCCCGAGTTACTTCGTAAAGTCCATCTCTTTACGAAGCGAATATGAAAGCACTGGTTTAATTTTCATTCAACGTAGGTCGGCTTTGTCGTACGTTTTGAAATATTTCGCAGCGCTCCGTCGGCTATGAATTGATTGTTAGCCGCTTGCTTTTTTGATCAAAAGCTAATTAAAAAAACAAACTTTTCTAAATTTTTTATACTGTCTCCTACCTAAATTACATTAAAATATTTCCGAAGTTAATAATATCACATTAAAAAGTTCTTAAAAAAAAAAAATCCAAAAAATATAATTCTTGAAGTAAACGCGATCACTTTTTTATCATGATTAAATTTATGAACTACACAAATTTATATACAGAATGTCCCAGACCAACTGTATATAGTAACTTTATAACATTATTACTTTATTTCACTTTCTTTCTATAGAATTGCTTGTTTAAATTTTAATCTCTTAAGAATTTGTTTTTCTTTAATCCATATATTCTAATTTTATTTTTAATTTAATTGTATTTTAAGAGAAGTAAAACATTGACATACTGATTTAAATATTGATATATAATATCTCTTAAAATAATTTATTAGAGGATTTTTTATATCATTAAATTCTTCTACACTAACGTTCATTGAAAAAGTGAATTAAATTTCTGATACGAGAATTCGCGTACGACTGTTACGATAGGAGAGTACTTCGATTACATCGATGTCTTACGACCGACCTTTACGAGACACGTAAGCCCGGCTAGAACGCGAAACAGCGATATACCAGAACGGTGACCAGCACTATCTCCTAGGCATAAAGTCGCGCTTAACAGCTATGCGCATTTACGTCGTCATTTTGGCCGATTATGTTCAAGGTAAACGCTACTGGAAAACATACGCTACTGGTACACATACATATATGTGCGCACACGTATACTACAAAACAGTTCATATGATTTCAACTCCGTTAAATAAAAACTTCGATATACACCGTCTGTCGTTTCGGAGTTCACATCGCAGTTCGCCATTCGGTATCGGCTCGTTCAACGCTCTAGCCTCTTACAATTCCAAATCATATTGTTATGAAAAAAAACTACTTTCGCAGTTACGACGCAATCGCAATTTATGTAATTTTTACGCGATTTGTATTGTTCAATTTTCGCCGATTTATTATCGAATCGCTTACCCGCTCCTATTGCACGTTGTAAAATTTGTGACTGTAACGATTTTACATTTTATCCGTATTAGAATCAGGCTGGTAAATAAATCAAATATTTATTATCAAATCTGAAGCGTAAAAATAGATATGCGATTTACATGATATAATAATAAATAAAATTGTGTTCTTGCAAGCAAAAAATTAGTTTCGATATTTATCGTTTAAAAACTTGCACTTTTACTGTTACATTTTATCTTTCATCTAAAAGCAAATTTATCATCAAGATGAAAGAGTGAAACGAATTAATATACTAATTATTATTGTTTGCAGAAATAATTTTCCCGAAATATCATCGTTATGGAAAGTACTGACATTACCAGACAAAGTAAGTTAATTATTTCAATGTTCTGTTACTTTTCCATTTATTGAAAAATATAATTATTTTTACCTACATTGCAAACAGGAAAAAGGAGATTACAAAATGACGACCAATTGCTAGACAAAATCAAGAAAAAAGAAAAAAAAGAACTGCCAAAAAAAAATTTTAAATACTATTTTAACACATTTAGATACTATCATTATTACTACTCCGAGAAAGTTCAAACTTACATGATAATAATATGCTTGTGGATCCTTAAAATACAGTTTGAATGGCTAGGTTTAAGATTTGATAGACCTGCCGCAATGAATAAAATTAAACATCGTTTTAATTAAAAGAATGATAAAAATTAATGTTACTACAATATTTAATAATTCTGATTATATTTTAACAAGCAACTCGTTAAATAAAAAAAATCGACAGAAAACCATTAAGTATAACATTAAGTATAACACGTACACGTAAAGTTCTAAAAAAAGACAAGAAAACTGTTTGCGTTATCCTAATTGAAACGTAATAAAAAGTTGATAACAAAAACATACTGATTTTTCTCATCTTATTTGAATGTTCCTGACCTGACCTGTGCGAAACTTTTGCACTTCAAATATATTCGACTGTATTCCCTCTGCAGAAGTTCAAATATTCACGAGCCAATTGTAAAAGATGCAGTCCAATCTCCGCGAGGTGCTATACGTAATGGAAACTCCTTTGAAAAATTCCTTGCTGTTATCCGATAAAAGTTGCCTTGTTCGGTCACTCATTTGAACATTTTAAATGTTACTTACAAACTCCACGTAGCGCGTCATTACTTTTTTCTAGTCCTACTTTGTCTCGAAAGAACGTGAATATTCGAACAAGCAAACTTTTCTTTCGCTCAGACTACACGTGAGTGAATTTTTTAACTCATTTTCCGGCTTTTACCTCGCCATACTAACATTACAGAACTTTTTCTCATACTCTTTCAAGCTGAATTCAAGTTGGTATAGTTTATATAATATTAATTTGTTCTTTAAATTATATTGCAAGTGTGGAAAAGTAAATGGCACTGATGAATTCTATAACGGACCAACGCCTGGAATAATCTGGAATAAATGATAGTCGCAGGCATAATGCTCTACATAAAAAAGGTATGTCAAGACCGGATGGTCGGAGGCTAGGCGTGCAACAAAACGAATTTCTTTCTTGGAGGCTGAGTCCACAAAATCGTATCCACCGTAGACATCTGTATTTTATGCCAAGCGTTATGGCCTCGTGGTTGATACTTGCATTATATCATATATAAGGATATCTTTCCTTTATATAGTAAATGGAACACAACGGTAAGCGACCTACTTCTCCTCCGAGAAACGTTTGAGAAGACAAAATATCAAACTACATATTCCTCTCAAATGGTTTATATGTTTAAAATATTAAATTATCAAGCGCGATAAAAGTATGTCTTTTCTCGTTTGTTTTTTTTTTTTTCTTTCGTTAAAATTCTTATAACTTACGAAGTGTAACGTAACAATACATTTTGCATATTATCGCCCCGTTTAAATAAATTGAGCTAATTATGCAGCAATGTGATAATGTTGACTAACGATGTATTGTGCGTAACGTTCTATAAATATGTATATCGCAGATATGAAAATAATTAAATGATATGAAACAACATCAATTGCATATTTATATACTAAGTGGCGATAACATGTAAATTAAACTTTGTGCACGTTTACATATATTAACCCTGATATGCGCAAGAATAGATAAATTATGAGTGACAAAATAATGGAACGCTTAATTAATATCTTGAATCCGCCTCACGCGTTTTTATATAGACAAACCGAGTTATTTGATGTGAGTTAATTGCAACAGTTAATTATACATATATCATAAGTTATTTTTTACTCGTATGTGAGGCAGTAAATCCAATTTAATAAATATGTAAATAAATCAGCGGTTTGCATGAACCGGACGGAATATTAAAACGTGTCAACTAAAATGACGAATCGCTTTATCATCCACTAATAATAAACGCTTATATCTCTCTACTAACACGTTTGTAATAAAAGTTATCGCTGTCGTTGAATTGTTTCCTTCGTAACTTTGAGCAATGCGTTTTTGTCATACAAATGTGAAATAAAATATAAATAATATTTTTGCATTGTAAATAATAACATAATGATGTGCAAACCAGACACTTCTAATATTTAAAAAAAAATACTTGGAGATATCAAAGTTATTTTAAAACAAATATATACATATTACATGATTAAATTGACATTTCTACATGCGAATAACCGTTCCGTATAAATTAATTATAGTGCAAATGCAACATGTTCCTGCTTTGAAGACTTTAGGTAACTAGATCGTGCTAGAATGCACAGCACTGTATTATATTTGATCATAATATTAGAATCATACACATTAATATACAAATATTTCTATCTGTTTACGTTTCATAGCTTTGACACGCATGTAAACGCAAAAATTTTAACGTCTCCTGCAGTCGTCAACATTGCAGGTGTAGTCCCCCCGACACGATAATTTATCAGGATCATTCCGGTGGTCGCAGAACGCAAGCGTGAACAGAACACCCGGCGGATTTATGATAACGATAACATTGAATAATTCGTGGCAACGATTGATCGCACGGTCAGAACGAGATGCACAACCAACGCTTGGTGAAATTGCGTGAATTAGGAATTAACGTATGATCAGGCATTTCAATAAATAGGTAATTTCATTAACCGATGACTATTACTGTATCGATGTTACTATAAAACAAAGCAACTTTAATCGTCAATTGACTATTAACAGATTAAAAAAATAACGGCATTTATATTTTAATAGTAATTTAATATATATAAAAGGCAAAATTATAAATGCAAAAGCAAAGCAAATTTAATGAAAGAATAAACGCCTGCCATTTTAGTATTCAGCGAAGATAATGTTATTATAGCTTCAAATAATTGTTTATTAACAAAACAATTATAATACGTTATATATTCGTTTTATCCGTTTTATAGACATGTCGGAGATAATTGAGAAAAGAAGAGCTTTCAAGACGTTTCGAAGGAATGATCGTTATTACGTTTCGCAGGCATTAAGGTTACAAACGACGCGTCGGCTCACGCGGCTCGATTTCTCCGTATAGAACTGCAGCATATATCACGTGAAAACTCTCCTCTACGTGGGTGGAGACTCGAGAGTAAGTTCCGAAAGGCCGATAATCTTTGCCTTAATTGAATGGCGAAGGGTGAAACAATGATTCAAACATTCGCGACGACCCTCCGGCGCGCGCATGCGTTTCACGCTTTTCAGAAACTATAACTGTCTCAAAGATAAGACGGGGAGAAGCGAGGGAAAAGTGGGAAAGTTAGATTGTCGGCGTAAATAGGGAAACAAAAAATAGGGAGAAAAAAGATATATGGAGAAAAGAACAGGCGAGAGAATATTGTAAATCCACGGCATTGCCGCCACGACAATTTGCAGCTGCACTGCCACTAATTACGTGTCACCAACAATGTTTTGCATTTTATCTGACCGCCGCGCTGTTGGTGTTATCTCACGGCTGTTAACCGCTATGTTAAATTCTGCAAACGAGAGTCGTATGTCTCCCGTCGAAATCGAGAGATCCCCGAAGCAATCAGCTACGATTTGCTGCCGTCCAATCACACTCAAAACACAATAGTCTATATACAACAATGCTGCGGCACATAGTAATGTACTTTATATGGAGAAAGAGTTACCATTTCATAGCTTAATCAGTCGAAACAGTAACATTGAGAGAAATGTATACATATATTATCGCGAAAACTCCGTTCTATTGAGTTATAAAACGTGTCTAAATAAAAAAAAAAAACAATTTGCAATTATATATTAAATAATAATATCTATTAAAGATGCGAGATTAAGCTTTCCTGAGGCTCGTCGAAGCCAAGGACACAATTGGGTCGCGTTTACCCTAGGACGCGGCGCGACACAATCGACGGTGGAAGAAAGGGGAGTCAAGAGTTTACGGATGAAGAGGCAAAGGCGGTTGAAAGAAGAACGACGGAGCCGGGACCACTTAAGGGCGAAAATTTTCGTCTAAAGTCGACGAATAAATAATTCTTGAACGAGGCATTTCCATGGAGGAAGGATCCACCTTTCTCTGGTAGGAATCCGACCACCCAGCCTCTCCATCCTCCTTTCGAGAGTTGTGTAGAATACAGGGGCGACTTTCCCCTTCCTGTGGGACAGCCGCCCTTATCACCCATTGATTTACATCTCCAGTTGTTCCTGCGGGAATCCGCCTACCTGTCGCACCGTTCCCCCCCGTCACCCTGTTTTTCTACGGCGATGCGCCGCACCGTGCGTCGTACCGTCTGATTCCCAGTTTTATTTTCCCTCTCGCGAGCCCCAGAGGTACTCTCACCCGTTTCCACGGCCGTCCAGGATTTCCCGGATACAGAGTTCGCGGTGCACTTTATTATCACGTTAGACGAGAATAAATTAAGCAAACGATACGCGTGCGCGTACTGCGCTGGCATACGAGGTATTTTGTTTGTTTCTGTAATACTATTCGAATATACTAAATTGAGATTTTACAAGTTCGAATAGTAGCAAAATAATCGATCTGCAAGTAGTGACAAAGTAGCCAAAGATTTCGAAAAATTTAAATGCATAACATCCTAGTATAGCTGTGAAAAAAAATTACCTTAATCAAGGCAAAGTGAAAATGTCAAATTGTTCTCATATCTTTTATTTCCGCAAGGATTATACTCGATTTTAATCCATCCAATTTGCGCTTTTTTTTCATCTGCTACGATAGCGAAACAATGAGAACGAAATATATCCTAACTCAATAAGTCTCCGATATAAACAACTGAATTACCATATAATATTCCTAATATAATATTCTTCAAACGTTTTTACATGCATGATTTGACATTAAGAACTTTACAGATATACCCGACAGTGCTAGAAATTCGGAATGAGGAGATCTTAAGAAGATGAGTTTCATTAAAGAAATGCTGCATTAAGAAATTGCTCTAACCGCAGAATTCTAAACGCGGCGTGAGAAGGCGTAGGGTGAGTTTCTCATTTAGGATAATTAATACTTCTTACACGATGAGGCGGAACTATCTTCCATTATTACGTAATGGTACAGCACCACAATTTTTCAAATAAAGCAGTATCTTGTATATATCATACAACATACATGTATTTATGTTCGCTCACTTTGGGTTTACTTTTTTTGTGATCTACAACGTGGTATACGTTCGTTGTATTGTCATCACACTTTAATCTTACTCGAAAAAGTAAGACGCGGCGAAAACCGTTTACGATTCCTAAGGCTCCTTGCGCGCTATTTGCTACTTGTACAATAAATTAATGTTTTAACTGCGTTTAGCTCATGCAGAGCACACATTTTATAACTTTTATATTTGAACTATAACAATTTCCGAATTTTACAGACATGAAGTTCAACCTGTTCAAATACACTTTTAATTAAAAATTTCTCTGTAACTATATAATGTTCGATCTCGAGATCCGCACTCAACTACTTGAAATTTCTAAATATTATATTTAATATTGTTAATAATTATCGAATAACGATCGAGAAATAATAATAATTTTTTAAAAATTGAACTTTCTCATCAAGAAAATTTCAAAATTAATATAGAATGCATTAATAAAAACATATTATAACATATATAGCAAAAATGATAGTAATAAGTTTTACATAGTTTTGTTTCTATGCTGTGCATTTCCTGCGTTCAATATTTTCCTTATGCAAAGCGCTTGCTTCATTATGAAAAGCAATTAGAATTATCAAGACACTACATTGGCCCCATTATATATAACTTTCATAATGAAGTTTGGATTACGCCAAAATTTGAATATATGAGATATTTTATTACTCGACTTTATTACGAAAAATTATCCTATAAAATTATTAACAAATAATTTGCCAAACATAAAACCAATAGAGACGTTAAAAAATAAAGTAATAATAATTGTATTTCTTTGAATAATAAAAATAGAATCATATTTCTAATAATAAAAAAGAATTATATAAAAATTTCAAATGCATTGCTTAATGTTATATTAAAATCGTAAATAATTTCACAATTCTATGATTTACATCTCAAATTATTATCATCATTATTATTGTTGCGCGTATGTCTCTAAAGTAAAATATATCCCACAATGTACACTTCAGTTATAACAAACAAAGTGCGAAGAAAAACATCAATATTGAAAATAACTTTAGATCCTGTCTTTTACTATATCCAATGTTCTAGACATATGACAAATTGAGGGCGGCAAAGCGATGAGTATGTGTAATGGAGATGAGACAAGGCACGCGAGACATTTTGATATTGCAATGACAGCGTGACGCTCCAACACTTTGAGTTGTATGAGTGATGTTCACAAGCTTTGCATTAAAGTACCTTCGATCGCACTATGCATAGTTTGATAAATGATATGACAGAATCTTATTAATCAAAATGTTAAGACAATTAACTTTTTTCTACATTAGAAAATGTCGATTATGATTTCACAACAGATCGAAAATTATCACTATACAAGTTGTATCGTACGTGTATTGATCGTTAAACAATAATAAATATTTTTAATATCTATCAAGTTGTTTTTGTTATTCATAAATTTCGAACCCGTAATAACATATTTTTCAAAATTATTATTAAAAATATGTTTAAAAAATCAGTTTTATAACTATTGTATTAATATCGATTTCATACATCATTTATATTAATGATTACACCTATCCAATTCTGTTTATTCTTATTTTCTGCCCCTCTTTTTTATCTTCACATCAATCAAATTATTCACTCTACAAAATGTTCAAATCACTTGCACTGCATAAAATTGTATCAAAAATATACGACCACTTATCTCAAAGCCAGAGCTTCCTCGCGTAATATTTTTTTATTTATCATAGCCAAAATGCACCACGGACAAATTGCATCAGTCTACGACCTCAGAATGCAACGAGCAAAACGGTACTTTATCCTAATGCCGGGGCTACTTCGTTATTTCCGTTTACGACCGCGCTCTTCCAGGTGGTCAACCAAATTCGATTTCCTCGTTGCCTTCGACATTTTAGCTGCCCGTACTATTCGTCCCCATTTTTCGCGCTTTACCACCGACCCACCGCCATTGTAACTACGAATTACCGCGTAAAAAACAAGAGAAAAAAAACATACAGCACCGAGCCGCATTCAAAGAGGACGACAAAATGTATTTCAATTAAATTTTATTTCACTTGTTTAACATTGCACGTTGCATCATGTGCGTCCGTGAGAACATTCGCTCCCATCATTTTCTCAAAACTATATATCTCGACGCGTAAATAAGTTTCAGTGTATTTAATCTATTATCTACGCTCATTTAGTGTAAAAAAAGCGAAGGAAAACTTGTATTCTCTCTGTGCCATGTCGGTTTATTATTGCAATGCGAGCACTATTGTTTGTTTATATGCATCATATACAATAGCTCGCAGCAAACCGTGATGGTATAATTATTATCAAAATCATATTTGCATTATTATTAGGTATTACTAATTCAACGTACAAAAAATGATTACTAAATTACGCGCGAAATTGTATTAATAATACAATATATTCAGCCGAATGTGATAAAATATTGAAAGGAATAACAAAGTACCGTAACAATGCTATTATATTCGAATAAGGAAAGAAGTTACAATTTTTTATAAAACAATACACGCAAAAATTGATGAATTTTTAAATCGACACAATTTCCAACACGGTGTTGTTATTACGAGATTTTAAATATATATTCATGCAAATATGGACAACCAATAGATTACCATCCGGGTGACCGAGAGAAAAGTAACGAGGAGATACGTGAGAAGAGCAAAGAGCAACACGTACCGTCGAGAATACACCGAGCACGTGTTACAAGCGCGCGACCACATGATCGTTTCCCGATTCTCCTTAAACTCGTACGTATCTAGGTCGATGTAGAACACCGACAACTTCCGCGAGCAGAACAGCATTTTCCCGAGAAGCTATTTTATTGTTTAATGGAAGCACTCTAAAGTCGAAGCTTTTATATAATCGACAATTTCGAGAGGTTGTAATAGTAGGTCGAATTTTCGTCTGATAGAATATCGCATACGTAACTCTCTTGTTAGAGAAATTGGGGTAAATTAATAAATACTATGTTAAAGTGTTACGTTCTACTTTTTAGTATAATTTTTAAAATATCGCTAAATTTTGTGACATATTACTGGTGAAGCAAATATGAATTAAAAATTGCAAATATAAATGCAGATAGAAATAAAATAGCTGTTGTATGCATGTAGTATTAAAAACTTTTTATTGTTATTACGAATCAGTATATATTTTATTTGAAGTATGATAAAATGTTCACACTAAAAATAAAATAATACTCATTGCAGCACCGGTGCTATTTCACCTCAAAGGTCTTGAACGAAACAACGAAAACGGTTCTTAATTCTTAATGTTGCTTACAGCAGAAATTAGTACTTCCTCGTAATTCTGCTCGCACTTAATGAATCATGTTGAAAAGCCACGAGCTCTGAGCTTTGTGGAATCGAGGTGCAGCATGGAAACGCGGCACAAAAGACGAAGAAGTCAAGAGGATAGCCGCGGTAAAATATTTATTACTCGCGCATAGACGCGTACTGTAGAAGTTCCTCAAAGTTCCTCAAGAGAGCTACCATGCAAGCTGCAATCCTGCACGATAATACGAAAAGAAAACAGAAGAAATAGCGAGAGGCATGATATCCAACCGTAGATGATGTGCATCCTTCCTATCACGAACCGCTTTCGTTGTTTCAGCTCTGTAACTTTAGAATTACTTATACATACAATCCGCAATCTTCACGAGAAATCTGTTACTGCGGTCGAGACAGTAGTCCCCATTCGTAACGAAAAATGCGCTTTATATGAGACAGAATAAAAATTGCAACGTAACAAGATTTATGAGATGAGACGTAAGTTACAATTTTTTTAAATACACAAGAGACTCCCTGTGAAATTAAGTTATGATATTATAATTCCTTTCTAAGTTTTTAATGCCGCAATTATTTTTGCACCATTTTTATAATTATTATATTTGTTATTTCAACGTTATTTTATCATTTGTCTGCAAGCTTTTTGGCATATACCACGTAGTTTAGTAGTCCAAAATAATTTTTTTAAATATCTCGCCGTCGACATATGACGCTCAATGGTAATAGAAGTCTGCTCCCCGTTATCATTTAATCGCTATCGTCATTTATCATCGTGCATTTATTCACCAGTATAAAAAATTAAAAGAGCTTACGTGAGATTTTAAATCGGGCGTATTTCAGATCGTTAACCAAGCGAAAAATGAAATAAAAATCTATTTTCGCTAGTATAGTCAGCGAGAATGCGTTAAAATTAAGCATTTGATATTAAACTGTCAAATCACTATCGCAATGTCAAATGCAATACAATGGTGAATTCTTTCAAATAAATACATAATTACGCAGGCAAGCGTGATAAATAAATTTACTCACCGGAGCGTATCGATGACGGCAATCCACTGGCTGCTTCACTAGTGTCAATCCGCGGATTCGACGCCGCAATCAATTTTGTCCAGGATGCTCATTCACGTGTGCACCAATATCTAAAAAAAAACACGGCTAATTACGATTCGTCACTTCATTCGACACTCGACTCGCGATTTACTTCGAACAGACGGAAGACGCACATAATGGCGTCAATCACGTTCATTCGGTGAATCGAACCGAACTGTGGCACAAACGCGCACCGTGTTCTACACGCATTCATTAATCGCGACTCGAATACCCGTAACAGAGGTGAAAGCATTTAATTGCTACATGCACTACAATACAACTATTGATCGATACTTTGTTCGACTTTCCGATACGTCCGTGCGATGCACTTCGAATAAGCGACGAATGTGAAATGCGTGCCGTAAGAAAGCGAACTGACGCTAACCAAACGGATCAAATTCACTTTATAGCAGCGCGAGATAGAACAGCAACGGGCGATTAATGGTAGCCATACGTACTTGATGATACATGCTCGATGCTCTTTCTTGAAACTCTCAATATTCGTATGCATGTCTACATCACTTCTGACGGCAATAAAATGGAAGAAATACGGATACACTTTCAAGTTCATCTTAACATGGCATGCGACATGAACTTATAACCGAAGCGAAGTGGCGCGGTGGTTCCCTATGCATATATCGATATATCGATAAATCGATATATCGATTTATCGATATATCGTATTGCAAAAAAATAATATAAAATAATCTCTTAACCTTAAAATTAGTGTAATATGTATTTAATTTTTATAATAAATTACATTCCGCATTTGCACTGGAACAAAAAAATATTTGCTTCTATAAAATATTTCGTATAAAAACCTAAAGCATTCAAGCTTCTCAATCTTGAATCTGTTGCGAATATCCACCTCAATCAGAGATAACTCGGACAAGAGAACTCGTTAAAACGAGATTACCTATTATATCTCTCGATTTCACTCTTTTCGCGCAGTTCTATCCGCCGCCCTTTCCTTTTCTCACCCTTTGCCTACTGTCTCCGTGGACGGCCCCTTTATTTTGTCGTTCTCTTTCACCGCCACTACGCAGTCGTGAAGTTAGACGAAACTCGTTATCGGATAGAACGGGCGATTACCACCTCGTCTCGAGTTGGTGCTCGACTTTTAACGCGATTATACGTCGCTGAAACACTAAATTGCACGGCGCAACGAGAGTTAACGCCCGCGAAAACTGTAAGTTCGAGCGATGTGCCTCGGGGAAGAGTAGTAAAAAATAACCGATAAAGTGGCGCGAATCGTGAGAAAAAGTGTCGCGTTTTCTTTGTTAGTTAGCATATGATCACGATAAATAATTGCAATAAAGATTACAGCATTTAACTAAGATTATGCCGTTAAAATATTCAAATATAAAAAAAAATCTTTTATATATATATATATAATTGCTTTTTCTCTAACAAAAAACATTCAATGTTATTCATATTAAACTAATGTGCAGTCACGAATATATACTTTAAGATATTCTTTAAAATATTCGAAAAATAAAATTAAAAAACCGATAAACGGTAAATAAAAAACGTAGTGAGACTAAAATATAAAACAAACATACCGAAAAATCTCCCGTGTTTCATAAAACTGTTCTCGCAGCTCTGCGTACTTTATACGGTTCCGTGCCGCAAATAGACCGAAGAAAAGCTAAAGGCAGAAACGAGAGAAGTAAACGGAAGCTCGATAGGTCGAGCCAATCGCTCACCTGCTCAACCAATCGCACACCTGTACTCGCTCTCCGCGAAGCTAAAGCAATCGGGCCGTACGTATCGTTGTTTGGTCAGTTTACGAGCTCCCGCGCTCCACGGATATCGATTACCAATCGCCTCGGCGGCTATCGCTTCTTCCTAATACTGAAAAATGGACCAAAGCCTTTGCGCGAGATCTCCTGTGAAAGAAAGCGCGGAACTATCGCCAAGGAATTCTCTCGACGCGCCCGACGCCCGATGGAGGACCATGCGAAGAATGCTCAAAGTTTCCGCCCGCTTCCGGTCCGTCGGCTTTCGCTGATGGCTGCAATTAGACCCCCGGCTATCCTTTTATAGTGCGCGCGCACAACCGCTCGAAAAGATCGACTGCCACTAGAAAAGTAGACCATGAACGAGAATATCCTACCTAATTGAAAGTGACCTTAAATTTTCGAAAAGTTAATAAATTAGAAAACCGCTGAATAGAAATAGTCTGTTCATCTGGTGCGTAAAAGCTTTTAGATTGACCTTATATTCTAGATAATATCACTTTTATACTAAATTTTTATACTATATATACTTGAATACATTTTCATAGTAAGTAATCATTGTTAAAGTTTTAATTGCACTGTATTAAAATTTCTCAAAAAATCTGTCCGTACGTTACTAAAATGATTATTTTTAATTATAATACTTTTTAACAAAGTTATAATTAAGATAATCAGATTAAATTTATATTCCAAAGATTATTTCTAGTTTGAATGTTACATAAAATCTGGTTTGATAGCGCTAGTTTAAAATATATATCAATGCAATTATCTTTTCTTCAAGAAACTCAATCAACACTTTTTGTCAAAAGATTCAATAAATTTTTTAATTTCCTGCTAAACTCAAATAAAAAAAGCATAACTACCAAGCTTGTTACATATTTTACAGACACTATTAAGAGAGAATATAAATTTCAATATAATTTCATAGATATATCGTTCGTAATGACAAGTACATTTAACTGACGCAGCCTTTGTAATTGTGCCTACAAATTTCCTCTTTACATCTTCCCCACCAAATTATAACGAATATCCTATTTCCATGTAGTGAAACGTTGCGAAGAACACATTGTCTTATCGAACATAGAACAGTTACAAAGTCCTATGTCTCACAGTAGCTATTTTGCTAGAAGCGATTCCCGCTTAAGATTCCGCGTAACAAAGGTCTGTTTATACTCGAAATATCGCGACAAATTTTCGTAAAGCGATTCTCAGATCGTTACGGCTTTGTATCGGGTAAAGAGCAAAAGACGAAAAAGTTTTCACAATAATCTTGTTTCCGTGCGGAATGTAATCGCAAGGCCGGAGGTAAACGCTTATCTGATTATTACACAACGGATTTGCATGCAATATCGCGATGTTGGACGATTCCTAATGGTTTCTGTTATTGATGTAACTTCAGTTTACACAAAATGATCCAACAATCCAATATTACAATAGCGCTATTCATGAACTTCCCCGCGATTTAGGCGAATGTTATTCCGATAGAGAATGCGTTTTCATACGTACGTATATGCTGCATATATCAGCGTGCGACTGCTTCCGATGTAATGACACCAACATGACACGTTACAGGAATAACCCTCGATGAGCACTGTCGATATTCGAATGATACGTCCATTGAATATTCATACGTCGAATTTGGCGGATGGCATAGGCACGCTCTTATTCCTCACGCGAATAAGTCAGCACGTTCAAACGATACAAGGTTATAACCAAATACTGTGCACACAATGCATACAAATACTAGATTTCCCGATGCATACGCAATTTCCTGCAAAATAAAAATATATAACTCTAAACTGTACAAAATAACATAATATATAGCGCAATCTTTTGACATTGTGTGACATATTGATAATTTACAAAATCCCGAAATTCTAAAAATAAATTATTCGTACAATGCACCGCCATTTATATAATAATTGAATGTATATACATGTAGCTTCGTATGTTTAATGTTATTCAAGACTGCGGCTCACTTGACGCTGCAAATGCTTCGAAGCGTTCTTCTCCTTCCTTTCAAATAAAGTAAGAAAAAGAGGAAGAACGCATCGAAGAATTTGTAATGTCAAATGAACTGTAGCCAAAGATTTAGCTTCGATGCAACAATTGTGTCTATATCTATTGAAGGTGTTACGTTATACAAACCATTACGTGTTGATATTTTGCTTAATTTTTCATGTTTAAAATGTATATTTATAACAAATCGTACGTTACCTGATTTTCGTGGAAGACGCCGTCTCATTCAGTTATTACATTTTTGAAACACTGCTGAAATCAATAAGTAATTATGTTTAAAAAATATACGATGGGGCAACAGTTGAGTAACAACTGTTTCTAATTGGTGCATACTTTTAGATCTACCAATTAGAGATCCTATTTCCAAAGTCGATTACTCAACCGTTGTATTTTATAATTGTATCTGTTAATCGGTAATTTGACTATCGTAGTAGACAACTAAACTTTTATAGCGCGGTAAATTTAATTTTGTTAATAAATTACTGCGTTCTGATTTTGTTTATTTGATAATAATTAATAAATGAATCAAATTTGAATAATAAGAAATAAATATAGATAAAATTTTCTTTTTAAAACTCCATTTAGTACTGTCATTTTTTACATATCTAAGAGGGCGATACTTGTGCGAAATAGGTTATGTCGTTCTGTTGCGACAAGCACGTAAAGTTTACAAGCTGTATCTCAAGCTGATAAAATGGAAATAGAATTAATTGAATTAAAAGATATAAAAGCCATACCGGATATAATACATGCCTATCCACAACGAGTGAAGTCTGAATGTACACCACTTGTTATTGACAATGGTAATTCACACTTGTAAATGTATCTTAATTATGTTTTACTTACTGATTGTATATATGTGTATATATGTTATACTTGATAAAGTAACAATACTATTTTGCATTAGGATCCTACAACTGCAGAGTCGGTTGGGCTACTGAAAAGGAACCACAATTAATATTCAAGAATCTCATAGCAAAACCACGGAAAGAGCGTGGCAAGAAAGATGGAGAGCCTCAAGTAGGAAATGACATAGCAAACATTGAAGCCGTTCGATTTCAGTTGAAAACTCAGTTTGATCGAAATGTAGTAACGCATTTTGAGGCTCAAGAACAGATATTTGACTATACATTTACTCATATGGGCATAGACACAGAAGGCACTGTGAACCATCCAGTTATTTTGACAGAAGCATTTCTCAATCCCAATTATTCTCGTAACTGTAAGAAAATATCAATTTACTTTACAATTTTTATAATACTCAATAATTTTCTAAACTTATGTATGTATTATGTATTTCAGTGATGGCGGAATTGTTGTTTGAATGTTACAATGTACCATCAATAGCATATGGAATTGATTGCTTATTTTCTTATCAACATAATAACTGTCCACCTGATGGTTTAATAGTTAGCATAGGATATCACACAACTCATATAATACCAATATTGGATGGCAAAGCAGATGCCATGAATGCAAGAAGAATCAATGTTGGTGGATATCATATCACGTCTTATATGCATAGGCTTCTTCAATTGAAATATCCAGTACATGTCAATGCGATAACACTTAGTCGTGCAGAGGTACATACATATATTAAATATTGATTATAAGCGACAACAGAAATTACTAAATATTTATTTTATGACCTTCAGGAATTGATACACGAACATTCAACGATTGCTTTAGGCTATCAGGAGGATTTATCCAAATGGGCAGATGTAGATTATTATGATACACGTGTTTTGCGAGTGCAATTGCCATATATTGCGCCTACTACCACTCCTGGTCTAACACTTGAGCAGCAGAAAGAAAGAAAGCGAGAATTAGCACGAAGATTAATGGAAATTAATGCAAGAAAGAGGGAAGAAAGAGTTAGTATTATTAATACTAACTTTTAGTTAGTTATTTTATATAATTCTATTTTTTATATATTACTGTCATACATTATTATTCCTATTTGAAGATAATATTTAATCCCGTATCTTATATTTCCAGTTAGCAGAAGATGAAGAACAACTTAATCAACTGTTGGCAGTTCAAGATCTTCTAGAAGAAGGTGAAATAGATGAATTTGATCAGGCATTAAAGTCTTACTCTCTTGCAAATGAAGCTGATTTAATAAAAATGATCAACAATTTACAAGCAAAAGTGGAAAGAACCAGACAAAAAATAGTTGCTGCTAATTCACAAGAGGAAAATATTGTAATGGAAGAAAAACCTAAATTTAAGACTAGCCTTCAACCTAAAGATCATCAGGATATTGATGAATGGATTGCTGGAGTGAGAAAAAAAAGGTAATTTTTCTATATATGCACATGTATTTATTAACAGATTACTAAACTGTTATTTTTTTATAGACAAGAGATATTAGATAAACGTATGGCAAAGAGACAACGACGACAAGATATGGCAAAGCGAAGAACGGCTGCTGCACAGGAAAGAATGCGTATAATTAGTCAATTGGCAAAAAAAGAAAAACGCGATGATGATTTTGGGATGCGAGACGAAGACTGGGACGTGTACAAAGTTATAAATAGGGTACATATTTTTCTTATATCAAATAACACAGACTGATATATTTTGTTACAAAGCATTTCTTTGTAGGAAGGTGGCGATTCCGATTCAGAGTTAGAACAGGAGAAACTCTTAGAACTGGAAGACGTTCTGCGTCATCATGATCCAGAATTTGATAGTGCTGGCTCCAATGTTCCCATGGTTCCTGGAGAAACTCATCAACTTCACGTTGGCGTAGAACGTTTACGGGCACCAGAATTATTATTTCAACCGTCCATGGTTGGTTCCGTAGAAGCTGGAATTGCCGAGACGATCGAATTTGTTTTGAAACAGTATTCCACAGAAGAACAAGCGCGTCTTGTGAGCAACGTGTTTCTTACTGGTGGGCCAACAGCTTTTCCAGGGTTATTAGAAAGATTACAACGCGAGTTACGCGAAATGAGACCGTTCGGATCCAACTTTCATGTCAATATTGCGAAAAATACCAGTTTGGATGCTTGGTACGGTGCAAGAGATTTTGGTTTGAATGGCAATCTTCCTGAGTACTTGGTCAGTCGCAAAGAATATGAGGAGAAGGGTGGAGAGTATTTCAAAGAACATTCAACAAGCAATACTTACACTCGATCGCCTGATCCTTTGCCAATGATACAGGTACCTGTAACATCTGAACAAGTAATCGTAGAGGATGCCGTAGTTGATGTGGAAATTGAATAAAGAGGTACTTATAATTATAATTTGAATATATATATATATATATATATTCACATAATATAATTAAGAAATAAACAAAATTTTGTTATTTACATTGCTGTTCGACAAATTTGATCAAATAAGACTCATGTAAAATAATATTTAAGCTTGATACGAATAAATTTTATTATTAAATGGATATTAACAAAAATACGACCAATTGTTGTTCATGGATATCTACTTTATTACACAAGTATTTTTGTTTGTTCATTTTATTACGAACAAACTACATTGTAGTCTGTTTGCTGATCACAATATACAGTTCCCAAACATCGCATTTCGCCATTCAACACAATTACGCGGGATACGTTTTATACGTTTTACGTTTTTCTTATTTTTCAAGGACAATCGACATCGGCTTTTGGGCGTTCTTCGAGTAGCCTAAAAAATTATGAAAGTGATCCCTCACCTTAGCGATAAGATTGATTTTACACCAACTTCAGTACAAATCTCCGATATCGGTTCGAAGCGCTCTTAAACTAACATCACAATATAATAATACACTGAAATCATTATTGAGGCTCTATATAAGCAATTACAGCTAACATTATTCATTCTTGCGCAACGCATTAATAAAGGAACCGATGTAATTTCTTCAATTGTTCGAATATAATCTGACGTAGAACAAAAAAGAAAGAATAATTCATATCGACGATCACAAATTCTTAGATCACAAGTGCACAGCATTTGTTTTTACATAATTAATCAAGCCTCGGAAAACGTGCCTTTCGACTTGCAACGGATATTACAAGTGTGATATAACATCCTTACAATTTTAGGCATGTTCTTTAAAGAATTTTCTGTATAAAATACTTTAAAATATTTTACTTTTACATAAATAACGTATTAAAACAAACTGGGATTTTTATAAATATTTTCTATTAAAACAATATACAACATAAACCTTATATTACATAATGTTCTGACAATATCTGCAAACGAAAATCGTAAACTTTATCACAAAACTAATATCTTTCTTAATCCTTGAACAGCCTTGTTGCAATGACTATAAGATAATAGAACTGAAATTTAACGAAATGGTATATTCACATCAAAATTAATCTGTTTCGTTTCATATTGCGTTTACTACATCTAGAAATAAACTCAATGTCGGATTTCCAGGCGTATTCCGTTTGCAAGAGTCACTGATATATATTGTTATAGCGCAAAAAAACTTATAATTTAAATATCCTTTACATCTATCACAGCTTTTTTTTCTTTTTTTCTTGAAGTTGCTGCAAATCAATATTTCGCTTGTGTAACAACGCGCTATATCTTATGAAATTTTCATTCAGAGAGAATGGAAGGGTAGGTGTGGAGGACACTTGGGTAGTTTTGTTTACAATAAGATTGAGGTAGAATCCAATCTGCAAATAAATACGAATGCAACTTTTGATCTGCATATGCTATAAGTGAGGGGCTACTTCCGTTAACAATAATGTAACATTAATTAAAAATATACGTAGCATTAAAATGATACCGCAGTAACGATGAGAGTGATGATGATAATGATTGCAATGATAACAATAATCGTAATGATAATAATAATAATAATGGTAATAAGAATGACAGTAATAATAATAATTCACAATAATAACTAGTACAACAACGATTAATGTTTTCCTTTCTGCAATATAATGGCTGTATGCATTTATATATACATATATATTTATGCATATGTATATAATTCGTGTGGTGGGGCAAAGATTGACAACTATGTACAGTACATGCTTGCCTTAGTTGTACCATCTTTATGTTATACGCACCTATATCCTCCGCATTAATTATATGACAAATAATTAATTATCAATTAATGATTCGATAATAATAATAATATCAGAATAATTACAATAATAATAATCGTAATTATATTAGTATCGTTTACTCATAAAATATCTTATATATAACACGTACCTGTAATAATAACTAGATGCAGTATGTACGTAAAGAGGATGTGTTCAGATAGGATATGTCGATAAAAACTATGGTATACCAAGCGTCAACTTTTTATTCTCTCTGCTATTGTTTATCTTGTTTTTTTTTTTTTTATCATTTTTCGCAAAATGACTATTACAAAAGTGCATTACTCGCAGTTCTTACATTTTATACGTACATACATAAATCGGCGTAGTCCTACCTACTTTTTCATTGTCGTTTATATTAGTTCGGTAGCGTTAATTATCTTTCAATTACATATATACTTTATTCTTCCTTAACGGAGCGCTATGATAATTCCCTTGTTTACATCATACATACATACGTACGTACATACACACTGCGGGTGTACATAACACGTGACATGATACTTTCTACGCGTCGACGGTATATAGGTATAATCTTATCGTCGTATCGTATCAGAAATTTTGTTCCTTCTGTGTAATTTTAAGACCTGATGTTGCTGATGCGTGGGTACGTCAGATACACGATTAAGAGCAACCCCTCTTATCCCCCCCCTTTCTTCTCATCCCTTATTCACCAAGGGTTCGACGACACGCAATTCCGGACTTGCTTTCGTTCGTCATTTAATCAAGGCTTTAGGCACCGTTCAAAATTCGAGTTGAGAGAAATAGCGATAGAAGAGTTTACGCTTGTACTTATGGCTTGGTGATTTTTAGCATCCCCAAGAGACCAAATTTTTTTTAACATATATTAATTTTTCACAGCTCGTGAGAATGAATTAATACATAATAGATAATATATAAATTGACAATAGATATATTTGGAAATGAAATAATAATTGTGATAGGTAATATTAATATGAAAGTTTGAAACAATTCGCATAAAAGTTCAAAAAAAACTTTCGCCAATTATAATTGATCATATCTCATTTCCAAACTTAGAATATACGTAACAAGACTAGTATCATATATCGACTGCGATTATCACAATCTTCCAATTAAAACATGGCTGCGGAACATGTTGAAGTAATGCAAAAAGCAAAAATCCATAAATATCAACTTCTTTGCATTGTGATGTTATAATCTCTGTGCATTACTATTGCAGAAGTGTAATGGCAAGCTGTGAAGATTGAATGAAAAGCGCCAAGGCGCACTCTCGTCATCGTTGCAAAAAAATATCGTTGGACGAGGAAGACCATTATATGTATGTACATGTGCAGATTTCGTACATGTAAAAAGTGTGTTCAAATCTCTCGTCGGCTGCTACAAAAATACTATCAATTTATTTCAAATAAAGGTAAACACCGTTTAACGGTCCTTCTCTCCGTTTTATCTCATCTATACGTTTGAATCGATATTATCTCTATACGGTTCAAAAATGCTACACGACGACATTTGTCTCTCAACGTGGTTGTTTAATCTCGAAGTGCCTCCGTATTTACTATTACATCCCTTCCAGTGATTCGCTTGACACACACGGTACTCTTTGTACATCTCTTTTACATCGTATTAAATCTAGCTCGGCGCGTGGATCAAGCAAATCGCCTAAGTCGAAACGATGACTGCCTCGATGTCAGAAAAAAGTGATGCGCATCGCTTCGGCAATAATTGTTAATCTTTAGGGATAGAAACGGAGCGCTTATTGTCGAAGCGGTCGCCGCCCCGCCGAGACGGGGGAATATTTTATTGCTGTAAATGTGGTCAGCTAATATCCTTCGCTCGCGAAAAAATCCCTGCCAAACCCTCTTTCATCCATTTCCTCCCATTAACTTGCCCGCGAAAAAGATTGCTTTGAGAATCATTGCCCTGATAATAAAGTTTCTGTCCCGTGTTGTGTGTTAATGTGTCTCCGTGTTCGTGTTCTTTCCAAACTAAAGCCAGTACTAGAAGTGCGTGTCCTTTTTTTTTAATATATATATTTATATATGTATATCCCACCGTGGACTCCGCGGCACCTACAAAAATCCTACACTACTTTATTACGCAGGCCTCTATAAGACTTACGGTAGCACAGTAAACCTCTATAAAAATAAGAGCTATCCTACGTAAACGTATTACAAAAATAAATGGCGTTGTACTCTGCTAAAGAAGCAAAATGGTACAGGCGCAATGTCGAGCGACGCGAGCATTGTCAATTTAACTCCCCCTCTGCTTCATCAAGTTCCCCGTCTTCGTTTTTAGGTGTCTTTCCTTCGTTACGATCGTTCGTCGGACCGATCGTTAAATTCGAAAGCTCGAATCCTTTTTTTATTTACTGCCCCTCCTCCCTCGATCGACTCCCTACCGAAAGTCAGGTTTAATTACATCACGTGCTGCTCGTGCCAGGCGATGCAAGGGTATAAAACGTACGAGCCAGGCTATCACAAGTACGGAGTCGATCACACGGCACGATAGAGCACTTGGTAAAAGTAGTCGGACAAGGAACTGGCTTGAAAGTATTAGGAATGAAACTTAGTGCCCTCCGATAAAACGTTGCCACTTTACTCGCGGAGACAGCATTGTTCACTGAAATGAGAAATACTCTCGAATCTAATTTAATCCCTCTCACACTAATTACCCAATCGAAACGTTAATTGTCCAAATAATTCTTTACCTAATACTTTCTCTCAATAAATTCTCAATAAAAGATTAAAGATATTTATATTTGTGCGAAAGGGATATCGCGATGAAGATCTGTTCCTGTTTTTTTTTTTCGACGATTAATATGTTTCAGAAATCCGTCATTTTTTTCTAGGAGACTCTGTGTATCTATAAGGGGAGACTTAGTAAGGGTGTGCCACCACCAATAGTTCCACACGATTCAATAATTTAAACTCGCACGGAGAATGCATCGGGAAGATACGTGCAAACTACTTGCTAAACTCTAAGAGTATTGCAGTATAATGCTGTAATCCGAGATAATCAAGCGGGAAGAATGCATAATAGAAATTGAAAAATTTAACAAAGATAAAATAATTGAATTAATCTTTCATTATTTTATCTTTGTTAAATTTATTATTTCTTTTCCGACAACAATCAACATGTTAATGAAATGGCACGAATAGTGTATCATAAATGAAGAAAATTATCATTGACAATAGAATTTGAGAACAGTGCGGAAGAATTTCGTGAATCTACAATACATCTTGTATAGCGGAAATTCATAAAGAGTATTGTTATACTGCATATATATTATTACAAAATATAATATAAAATATATACTAATTTTTTGAAAACTCACTTCTCTACAAGTTGCTCAGATAAATAAAAATTTGCGAAAATCTAATACTATAATGATCAGGCAAAAAAAAGCATTTATATCTCGAATGAGAAAATAAAGTGTACATTTTATCGTTCACGTTTATTATCATTAAACAGATATCAATCATATCATACTTCTTCCGCACTGCAAAATTATAAAAAATGTTGATAGATAATGTAAGGAACTTATTGCATAAAATATCGCTGCTTAGAAACGAAACATTAATAAATTTAATATATAATCATAAGATTTTTTTTTATTAATGTGCTAGAGATAATGAAAATATAAATTTACATTATTCATGTTTTTTTTTATATAAAAATAAATATCAACTTTGTGCTCTTAATTTGAAATAAAACATTTTAATGAAATAACGCCATTACCGATGTAAAATAATCACAAACGTAAACTTGAACAGTCAATTGCGTATATAATATTCATACAATATATATTATATATTACAAATGTATTATATATAAATATTATATATTTTAATATAATAATATATTAATTAATATATTAATATAATATTATATTTTAAATATTGCATCAATTTACAGAGACTTATAATATATAATATATATTATAAACGTAAAATGTATTGCAATAATATTCTCATCGTCAAAATATAATGTCGAAATACTTGATATAAACGCATTTTACATGCCATGTTAAAGATATGCACCAAATTAAATCTTTGTAAACATTTGAAGAATGAGTATCTTACATAATACTACAAATTTATATCTTTTCATATATGTACACCTTTTCATATATTACAATTATTCAAGACGAATATATTTTTGTGTCACAAGATCAAATTATTTGAGAAATACTTTTAACGCGTGTGTTAATGTTTTATCAACCAAATATTCATTCAGAATACAATCGCTGCATTTGGTTGCATTAATGTAATTATATTTCATAGTAAAGCACAAAAGGCATATAATTTTGTGGTTGTTAACGAGTTTCGACATGATTAAAAATTTATTGAAGAAACCTGTAATATTTTTTTTTAAAAAGACCAACCGTATGTATTTCTAATGATTTCAGTTATAAATATTGGTCGCATTCATCGGAAATAATAGTTGTACAAGTGTTTAAGCAACAATGTAATTAATCTTTAGATCCAGCAAATTAATCTCGTGTATCACAAACCGGTAATACAAAATAATCATTTTAGCATTCATTACCATGCTCATTTAAATTTCAATTATATAAATGAATAATGATTTGAATAAAAAGTTATTCGCCTTGATCGTTTGCGGAGAAATCAGTAATGCTGCAAATAAAAACCAGAATGGAATATATAAACGGTAACTTTTGAACTGAACTGTTTTATATAGGGGCTCTTATACTTGTGTCTCCTAACGCAGCACGTCTTTTGATTCCCTTACTGATTATACTATGTACAATTTGCTGTTACAAATTTCGAGATTACATGTCCGCGTGACATGGTTCGTCCGTTTTTTTATTTTTTTCGCGCGATAAATTTCGCGATATTAGTCTATCATCAATTTCTCGCGTCCTCAACAATGTGATGATTTGGGTAACCGACCCTTTTGTCGAATTTTTCGTACAAACGTTACTACGATAAAATCGATCTTATGTCAAACCACGATTGACGTAGGATCAATTGTTCTCTGGCACTATAATGCGAAATGGAGAGTGAATCAGCATGAAGCAATGTAATGTCTCTGTTGCGAGAATAATCGATACTCCAACTACCGGAAATAATCAGTGATCTGTCATTATGAAAGACGTCAGATGTAGAATAAAAATAAACCAATGTAGGTCTGGTCACGAGCAGGAAAAAAGTAGAACAAAGTTAATATTACATTAGCAAGTTCTTGATATCAATCATCAATGAATTCGATTAAGCACATCGCAATTAAAATCTGTAATACGAATATGCGTCCTCATTTCATAACTTATCAATTTTGCTTACATTAAGAGAACAAAAAAAAAATTACTTTGAATATTTTGAAAATAATAAGGATCTTTCATTCTTTATCTAAATAAGAACAAAAAAAATCATCGAAATTATCCGGTAGTTAGACGATTAAGTAGAAATGTCTGTATACAGAACGCACTAAGAAAGACAGAAAAACAAGATAAACGAATAAAGAGAAATGTGCATCTCACGTTCGCGTATCTACGTATAACAAATATTCGTTCGTAACAAGTATTATAGCACTTGCAGACGTGCACTGCGCTTTAGAAGCGCCACGAAACATCTTTTCTTCCTCTTTTTTTTTTTATCACTTCTTATATGTACACATATATTGGTCCGACGAGTGCTCTCTTGAAGAAAGGAACTATCTTCCTTACTTCTTACGAAAATACACATTTTTTGATATACATGCCACGAATATCAGAACTCGAAGATACGTCCGCGGAAAAGCGGTCATGTGTTATCGATGTGAGATCGTTATTACCGATTCGGAAGTTTCGATAGATCAGTGCTGGGCAATCCTAACATATACGTACAGTCTATATATACGTACGCGATATACTGTCTGAAATAGCTCGTATACTATATAAGTATTGAATAACACAGCTAAAATCTCACTACATTTTCAGGACGTTAATGTACTGGCTACCACCGTTCCTGATTGAAATTCACTGATTATATTTACTTAAAAATATAATTACAACATTCAATTCTAAATATCGAGAATTGTTATCTTTAGCAAATAAAGCCTCTAATTCGCGAAATTAATTTTCCTTCGATTAGTAAAATTTCAAAACTAATCATCGTTTTGTGCAAATACAGTCTTAACGTTTAGGAACGTAAGTAAACTAAAACTTTTTCGATTAAAAAATGTACATACATACATTATTATCTTTACGTGACTACTTTCAGATAGCATGAAATAGTTCTGCAATTGAGTATTCATAATAAACTGTGTGCATTGATTGGCAATTCGCAGATTATTGAACTCTGACAGATAATCAGCTTAAAATGTATCGGAAAAATAAGAGCAGTCACCTGAAAGCAAGCATCTATTTCAAACAGTACAGTGATTATATAAAAATTTACAAAACGTAAACTCGCGCCCCGCGCGCACTTGTATAAAACTCTCTTTAAATAATCACATAATTATCTCCTCCCCAAACGATAACCTACAGTACCTAAATATGTGCCTTTGCCCAACACTGCGAAAGTATGCGCTTAAAACAACAAAAGAAAAAAAAAAGAAAAAGAAAAAAAGAGAGATCGAATAGAATAATTAACTGATCGACCGGAACTACAATTTGTAGATGTGTTCCTAAGGCTATCTATTTTACTTATATTTATAACAAGCTACAAAATATATATATCACTATAATTAGGAGCTGCGCGGTCATATGCACGGAGGCTTTAATCACAGCTTTGTAGTACAATTAATATCTCGTAGAGCTGCCCAATGACTAGCCAACAAAAAGATCAATTGCTTTCTCTCATTGCACCTCGTTTTCTCGATCGTGAACCAAAAATTACGCGTTCACGATTCTTCTTACGCGTAATTAACTTAATTAATTGCTTATTTAACTTTAATTAATGTGGTCACTCATTTAATTAAATAACAATGTCAATTAATGAAGCGACAGATTATATTAATCAATTGCCGGTTATTTAACTCATTCCGTCGTTCAAGAACATGCGTTTCATGCGGCTTCTCTTTATCAATAAAAGACACTATCGCATTATCTTTTCCTCAATGTGCTCACACACGTCTCCGTAATGAAAAAAGAAATTGGAAAAAAAAAGAGAATAAAATATATAAAGAAAGAAAAGAAGAAAAAGACTAAACATTTCGTATCTCACAGTCCGTTACAATAAAAATCAGTCTTGCCCAGGTGACTTCGCATCCTTTTTAAATCGAAAGCCTCAGGCATACGCGCGCAGAATTATTTTGATCATTTCACGTGAAAAATTAGATCGCTGAAAGAGAGAGAGAGAGAGAGAGAGAGAGAGTGAGAGAAAGAGAGAGAAGGAAAAAGAGAGAAAGAAAGAACCACAATAAAAGGGTTCGAGGCACGCTAGCGTAAATATATGTATATAATCTTCTCGTTCAATTTGTGTACCTTCATAGCTCTAAAACGCGATCTTGCATACACGTAATTAATGGGTAAGTTGCGTTTACAAGTGGTAGCGACTGGTTTAGATCGATTATTGAAAAATGATAATCGCATATAAGATGTGCATTGCGAAATCTACTTCCAGTTTTATGCGCGGTTGTGTGTCATGGTTCCCTCGCGCTTGCACCGAAGCTCGCGGCGTTAATGAGCAAGAGATAATAATAAACTAATAGCTAACAGCGTTTGCGAAAAATCAACAACCTATTGCGCTCCTTACGCGTAAAACCTCTTTACCTTCTCCATCCAACCATTTTCGCTTCATAAATCCATACATGTGTACATATACATACATATATATCCATACATACATATACATATACATATATGCATATATACACAATATATATCTGTGTACACTTCGATATGTGGAAAGTAAGTACAACTATGGAACTGATTCAAAGCTGCGATCTGCTGACGAAGAGAACGATTTTTATCACAAACGCGCACCTCATCGCGACGAATATATCTGTCAATGTCAACGAGAAAATAAACGTTCTACCATCTAACAAGAAAGCGACAGAAGATGGAATTCTCGCAGCGTTTCAAGCTAAAGAGAAACCATGACGACTATGTGACGGACCGTAATCGAAATAAACGCGCGCTCTCGTACATATCGTGTTTCTGTGTGTGTAGTCTTAGCGTTAATGATCGTAAGTAGTTTTAGGAGTAATAGTAGTACGTGGTAGCAGCAGAGTAATAGTGATGACAGTATTAATAATCGTAATAATAGTGTAGTGATAGTAATATATAATTGGGGAAATGTCGGTGGTGGTGATAGATGTGGTAGTATTAGTTGGAATAATAGTAGTAGTATTAGCAATATATAGTGTTCTTGATGTTGTTGTTTTACTGTTGTTGTAAAATTAATAGTAGGGTGTCTACCAAACACCTTCGGTAGAGACCAATATCCGGTAAAATTTTTGATAACTACATCGCTCCGTGACATTGCTTTTTTCCTTTTTTTTCTCGTTTTGATATTCATCAAAATAGTAAACCAATAGTTTAATCATTGTAGATAATAATTACTATCTATATCACAGATTCAAGTGACTAAAAACTCCTTTAAAAATATAATATAAATATGTGTACGTGTGTCAGTAATGGTTCGCATAATATATATACACACATATATACACATATATATATATATATATATATATATATATATATATATGTATATGTATATGTCGCAGAGACGTGATTAAAATCAGACGAAATAAGAGTGCTGAAACTGCGGAGACTCGTAGAAACGTTACATGCTTCGGTTTCAGCTAGCATCGCGTACGGGTAAATCGAATCATTATCGATTCATTAGAACGTTGTATCCTTGCGCCAGCACGATCTCATCATTCGACGATTAAAAACCGCTCTTCAAGCGGGTGCTATTCAATCTCGTGTTAAAAGATGCTCGTGAGTATAAAATCCATTAAATGGACATAAAGTATTAGCGAAGAATTTTATCGAGCAGCGATCAATTCACAATTGATCAGCTGAATCGTCGTGACCCCTCTTTGACCGAAATCGAAATCGCAATTCCTAACTGTGACGAGCGAGCATCCGTTGTTACGATCCGGAAGTGGATGCTCAGTAGGCACTTTGATCAACCGACGCGATTAAATAGCACCAGTTTCACTGGTAATTCGTTCGCGTTGAAAGTCGATCGATGCTAGATGAAGACTTCACGTTCAGTTGTTACGCTGCATATATTCCGAATACGAGATCGTGGGATTCGTATTCGAGTACTGAGCATACAGATAAAGCGTGGGATGAAGCCCTGGCGGGGGGAAGCCGCGATGCAACTGATGTGAATGATGTTGCGATTCCGACGTCGGATCTAAAGGGGACGACAAGTGCGGGTAGAGTTGGGAATTGGGGCTATCCATAGGATTGGAGGAGCCCGTCGTTTGGTAGACACTCTGCGGTGTGCTCGTGTGCTCGGTGTGAGATATAGGTGAATTAAGTGTGAACGGCGAAGGCGCCGAGGTGGGACATACTACTTGCTGCGGTGATTGGTGCTGCGGCAAGGACTGGATGGCGTTGCTGCCGTCTAAACACTAGTTGGTGGTCTGCGGATGCAGCAGCGGTAGTGGAAGTTGTAGATTATTCTGCTTGGCTAAACTGGCGATCTCCGCGGCAATGCCTGTGCCCTTGGCTCCCGCGAGGCCGTCCAACGACGATGGTCCTTCGCTGTAGCGCAGATCACAGACCGGACTCTCAAACTCGGTACCTGGCGTGCCAGCGCCACTACTCTGCGGCGTCGGAGGATTGTGATTCGAGCTGCTCTGATTCATGTTGTGATGTACCCGATTCTGATGCCTTATCAGATAACTGTCGCGTACGAACGTACGTCCACAGATATTGCACTCGTAAGTGGTACTGGCGGTATGCTTGCGGATGTGAATCGCAAATTGACTTTTGGACGTGAATGTGAGAGAACATCGGTCGCAGACCAGAGGCTTCTCAGCCACGTGGCTCCAACGGTGCGCCGTAACGTAGCTTTTCACGGCGAAACGTTTTTGACAAATGTCGCATGCGTACGGCCGTTCCCCTGTGTGCACTCGTTTGTGAGTATTGAGACTGCTCTTCTGAGTAAACCTTTTCAAACACAGCTCACATTGGAAGGGTCGCTCGCCCGTGTGCGTCCTCATGTGCACTTCCAGATAAGGTTTGCGGCAAAAACTCGCCTCGCATACTGTACAATGGTAGGGTTTGTTTCCTGAATGAAGCTTCATATGCACATAATAGGACGAAGCCGAGGACAAAACCTTGCCGCAAACCTTGCAAGGTTGAGGTTTGGACCGTGAACCCTCTTTAACGGTCTGTTGGCCCGTAGACTGACGACTGGGTGCCTCCTGTTGTTGCATGCCTTGGCTCTGCTGTTGCTGATTCTGTTGTTGTGTCGGTTGTTGATTTTGCTGTTGAACTTGTTGCTGACTTTGCTGCTGATTCAGCTGCAGTGTCTGCTGTTGAGGCTGCAGGTGACTCTCCTGCTGCGAAAGATCCTCGCGATCGTCAGACAGATTTACCATGGAGTTGGATCCGTCCGAACGACTGGAAGCAACGGAGTAAAAGCCCATGGGCTCGCTCTTGATCTGCTGTTCAAACATGGACGTCATTATGTCAGCCTGCTGCGGTTGAGCCAGTTGCTGAGGCTGCTCTTCCTGCTGCGGTGCTGCTTGCTGATGAGGGAGCAGAGTCAGATTGCGCTTGACAAACTGCTCATATCCTGCGTACCAATCCACCTGTACAAGAACCAAAACCTGAAGCGTTGATCCTGACACGCCATGAACAAAGCGACGCTATGCGCGACGTTATCGCGAATGGATGTGGCGCGCATACACGACGCGCGCGTATATCCGTGTCAGGTTATACCGAGACACTTTGACATTTATCTTTGACAAGTGACAGAAGGTAGCCAGACGATCAGCTGATTGCATAACTTTTACGCCGAGTCGTCGTACACGGCGCGATGCCGTCATGAAAAGGCTGTTAGCCCAGTGGCGAGCAACGCGAGCCGCTCTATTTTTAAAAAGGCGCCGACAGAGGAACGGCGGAATATTTTGACGGCAAAACCGGATTTCTCGCAAGCGATAGCAGCGAGTGGGGGTATCGTGTCTGTTGTGCGTCCTCGAAGGAAAGGATTAAAATGCTCGTCGGCCGATACGAACCTTTGCTAATGTAGTGGTCCGGGTTTAAGGTCGAAAAACGTCGCGCCTCATCGAGCGCACCGCCTCCCGTCGTCGAGCGGCTTCACGGGCAATCGCGAAACATTTGTACGGCCAAATTGTTTTTCTCCGACACAAAATATAAGATGGCTGCTACTATATTTCGCGACTGGCACTTATATGCGCGCACACGTACACGCGCGCACCATCGCTGACGATACGCGCAAGCTGGCCATCTAATTGGTCGCTCCTCTTAGGGTATATCCAGACAAACTTGCATAATGCATGAGCATACGCAAAAGGAATTGGATTGGTACATTTCCTTGTGTGTTTTTTTCATAGACCATCCATTTCCTTATGCCTGTGCGTTTATGCAAATTTGTCTGGATTTACCCTTAGACCGTATACGCCGTCGTGTCTTCTCATTGGTCGCATCACATCTACTTCATATCTATAGGTCGCACCGGTCGCACGTTGAGATCATTCTGTGTGTATCAGTGTGTATTCGAGACGTGAGCACGTAGGAACGTATTCGAAGAAGTAACATATTCACACGGCATTCACGCAGCGAATCAAAAAAAATTTGTGTACACATCACGCATCAATACGCCGTTTCACCGAACAGAATTACAACGGTAAGTATCATAATTATATTTAATATTCATGCAACAATTATATTATTTAATGTTGTATGATTATCACAGTACAAATTTATATACAATATAACATAATTATTATGCTATATTGTGTAAATCGATGTTTGTGTGTATTTAAAGAATTCTACGTTGATTTACTTGAGCAGCTCATTTATCTATCATACATCAATGTATTTTAGATAAGAAAATGGCTTTGCCATCAGAAAACGTTATAAACAGGAATGATCCTGTAACAATGGCAGTAGTTGATAATATAATGGGTAATTTGCCCACTAAGAAACCTCTCGTTCGCTGTGAAGACTGTGACCTTTCCTTTACAAGCCAAACAGTATTAGATACACACTTACAAGGTGCACGTCATGCCAAACAGGTTAGTAATAAGAACAAATATATAAATAATATATATGCAGTGTATATTATTTATAATATTATTCATAGGTGAGATCAAAAAATATAATGGCAACACTTGAAGAAACAAAGATTTCATTCACTAAAGATGAAGAAACAAATGGGCTCAAATGTAATGTATGCAATGTGTGCCTGAACTCTATTCAACAGTTACAAACACATCTCAATGGTAATAAATATTGTTTGTGATATATCACACATACAAATTTATAGTATAATATTTATAAATTAATATACAGTAAAATGACATGGAACATATATTTGCAGGAAGTCGTCATAAAAAGAAATTAATGAAAGGTAATAAATCCTATATGGTAAGAAAAACAGTACCATATGGTCTTAAAAATAATCGCTTCACATATCTGGAGAAAATAGAGAAAAATACAGTTGCACTGGTTTATAGTTTAGCATTGTTCGCTTTCGCATGCTTGACACTTCTGCTTACTTTCGCTTTTCACTTCTTCCTATAAACTATAAACTAATTATGTGAAGTTAACTTGCTTATTATTTGCATAACTTTTATTGTTGTATCATTTCAGTGCTAGTAGGTGCTTAGTGATAGATAAAAATTTGTTGTTATTGTGCGTTATTATTTATTATTATTATTATCATTATTATTATTATTATTATTGTTTAATATTTAATAATTATTGATATAAGTGATATTTGTACGTTCTTTACATATTTACTTATTAATATGTTATCGTGAAAGGCAATTTGGTCACGACTTATTTGCATTCATGTTACATTTAAATAAGTCTACTCGACTATACCGCAATTCCCTTTTGATGTACAAATATTACATATATGTATATATATATTTATATTATTTTTTTTTTCAATATTATTGTATTATAGAAATTCTATTCTGTTATTTTTTAATAATTATGCTCTTAGACTTATATAATATATAAAATGTTTCACGATGAAAAATAAAACTAGAACAACAAATGATGGGAATTATTAAACTTTAATACATTGGCGTTATATATATTTTTCTAATTTCTAATTTATTTTTTCAAAATAATCAGAATAATAAGAAATGATTTCATTATGTAAAAACATTTCATAATGTTTAGGTATTAATATCCAATGATAATCCCCTATATTGCTATAAAAAGTTTGTAAATTAATGAATTATGTTTATATAAAAATACATTTTTTATATGCTATTATGCAGATATATATATCTTAGTGATTTGATTGAATATTATACACTCATTAATGACAGATCTTTTTATAGCATGAATGTAGTGTTCAAGCTGATTTATTATCACAAAGTACCGCTTGTGCGGTTGTGATATATAGATAGTGTTGATCGCACATTGATGCTTAGGTGAATGGGATGGCAAAGAGATTGTCACCCAAGGCACTTCACTGGCATCATCAACCGGTAGCTCACAGCAGCCTGATGACAGCCTGAGAGTGAAAAGGGTTTTATTTTCCTGTGATATATGTAACAAGTTCTTCAATTCTCCGTCTCAATACAGTGTGGTACATACAATAACTTGTTTATATGCACCTCTAATTTTATTACGATAAAATATTTCACAATTTTTTTTCATACTGTGACATTTTCCTTGAAAATTTCTTGGAAACCACCTTATATAGTTAGCATTACAAAAAAAGAGCATGTACCACAATGTATCATATATTTTAAATTTAATATATTGCCCGTTTATATATTTGCAGCATATGAATTCGGAAAAACATGCTGACAAAGTGAAGAGATCTAAGAATCCGAATATGAAAAGATTTAATCCATACTGGAAAAAAAGAAAACCAATTGCAGCTTCCAAGGACCAAATACCGTCTTTGTCGAACAACTTTGTGTCGGGTGGTGTTATGATGACCTATCAGCCATAAGATACCGTATTTTATTTTTAATTGTAAATTCGAAATGGTTTTATTTATTTATTGAATGATTTTATTAATGGTTAGATTATTTTCAATGCTATTGTGTTAAAATCAAGTTATATATATACATATACGCACATACATATATATGTGTATATATTATACACTTAAAAATATTTATTGTAATTTAAATTTCTGCAAATTATTTTCGAAATTGAGGAATTTAAAAACAAAGATAAACTCTTTAAAAAAACCGCTTTAGATGACAACAAAAACAGCTAACATTGATTGCTTATATGATTAACTAAATTAGGGAAACTAAATTAGAGAAATATGAAAGTTATACAGTCCATCGGTTAGACTATTGCAATTTAAATAAGAATCATAAATATAGACATAGTATATTGATATACCTTATATATATATTTACATTGTATTAATTATATTAAGAATCATGTGCAGCACATGCATTAAGATCAATTTATTCACAAAATCTATTTTGAATCGATTCACAAACAGATTGTGCATTATCTTGCGATAATCCGTCACATTCAGGCTGTAAAGAGTGTTATGGTTAATATTTCCAGCATTTTTCAATGTGTCGTGATGTTCAGTATACATGTATTATTTTTTAACATTACCTGGATTATATATGTTTTCAATAAACGTCGTAATTCCGCATTCTGCTTTCGTAAAGATTCCGTTTCGACATTTAAATGATGTCGTTCTTTTAATATTTCGTGATATTTTTTAAGTCCAATTAATAAACCATCCCAAAGTCGTTCCTTCTTTGCTGAGAAGATTTCACTATATCGCTTCCAGAAACTTGTTACATCCTCAATAGCCATATTTCGGGAAACAACCGTCTTTTTTTCTGTTAATTTTTCTTGCAAATGCGGCATTTCTTTCGATCTAACAAAATGATATCTTTCTATGAATTCCCGTAAAGCTCTAGTGACAAATATGGCTTCAATTTCAAGCAAGTGTCCTTTGTCGCACAACAACCGTCGTTGCATTTGATCGTCATCTGCATAAAAGGAGCAAAATTAATATTAATTTTATTATCTTATTAATATGAATTTTCTTGTTCAATTTTCGTCGAACTTTAGACACATACCCTTAGTGATATCAGTAATAGATGCAAAAGAAGTTGAAGTGCATTCCGCAATAGGAAGTAGTGTTTCGGTTAAGGAAGTTCGAGGTGGACTACTCGTAATGCTCGCTTCGTCGCTAGGAGTAGATGATCTTTCGTCACAGATTGCATCTTTTACAGCGGCAATCAATTTAGCTTCATCTTCTGTAAATTCTTCAGAAAATCCACAAATATCGAACTGCTCAGCGCTAATATTTCAAATAATATTGCTCATAAAATTAATATATTATATACTATATAATATTTAATTATAACTATTTGCTATAGTTACTCTATTTTTGGAGAAGGAGGTTTAACAGATTCCTCACAAATAGATCTGTTTATATCTCTGCTCGTGTCCTTGCTACATGTAGAACAATATGCGTAGGGCAGAAAAAAATTCAAGAGAAAACTAAGCTCCTCTTCGGATGTAATATTTAGGGCCTAATTAACATATGAAAGCATTATAATGAAATAAAATATCCTCTGTAAAACACGTATATTCACCTGAAAGACGTTATCCAATCGTATGACTAGCTGGTCATTCGCAGTGTAAGGTAAAAGCAACTCGAGCAATCTATTTTCGATCAAATAATCGCAACTATCGGCAATGTGCTTTATAATATGATTCAATAATCGCCTTTCTAAATTGATTTCTTCGATGGTGTTCGCCGGTTTATAAAATTTACATATCGTTCTTTTCTCGTCAGCCATCCTGTTTTCTTAAAGAACGCAAGCATGTACGTGACAAGAAAATGTAAGGTGCGATCGATTAAAATGAATTCAATTGTTACCTTCATCTATAGTGCACATCACACTGCAATAAGACGGTAGGTCGTCTTTTTTCAATAAGATTTCTTCAGGTGGACTCCACTCCATACCCAATGCTTGTTCGTATATAGCTTTATCAGCAGATAAAATCTGAAATATTATCTTTTTAACATCAATAGTGTTGAATAATGTATACAGCATACCTTATCGAGCAACTCATTTGCGTTTTTCGCATTCATGTCCCAAATTTGCATGTACTTTTTATCGTTAATGCTCGTAAAATGATTAGATTTCTCCATTAAATCCGAAATATTTTTATGCGCTTTTATGACCTGATCGGTAAGCCGTTGTATTTCAAGTCTCGTATTTTCCTCTAACTCCGCATAATTTTTCTTCAGAGCATTGATAACATCTTGAAGTCTGGAAAAAGCATCACAGTTCATGGTTAATTTTATTAATTCATTATTCTAAGCAACATTGCAAAGCTTATCATATTCGAATGTATAAAATAATTAGATTTACATTTAATCTTTAATACTAACTTATTAATTCTTCTCTTTTGTTGATTTTTTACTATAGCATTTTCATCTTCTCGCCGTTTAAGCACGGCGTAACTGTAATCCAGTTTCTCGATATTCATAAAGCATATCGCTTTTGTGCTCTGTACCTCTTGTTGAAGCTTTTGAATCTCAAGTTCAAATTTGATTTTTTGAGCTCGAAACTCTTCTTGATGCTCGATTATAACTTTCTTCATCTCTTCCTCATATTCGCTCATTATTTCTTTTCGCGTATCTAATCCTGCTAGACTATCCTCCTGTAATTTTTTATGTAACGCTTCCCATTTCTCCGCAATGTTTTGCAGTAATATTTTACGCTCCGATTCGATTGCATCATTGATAAGCGATAATTCGCAACGGTAAGCTTTGGCCATCACGTTCATCTGAACAAAATATGTATATAAACTTTTAATCAAGGATGTACTTATCTAATTATTATTGTCCAAATATATTTTGTGTAATATATATAGCTAACTTGATTGTCCATTCTATCAATTAAAGAATCTATATCCTCATTCTGGCTTTGCTGATCATCAACAAATTTGAGATCAGCGTTTTCCAATTCTTGCCGCAATTCCGCAATGACGGCGTCCTTCCTCGCCATAATTTCCAAACACTTAGCATTTTGAGCTTCCATTTCCGCATGTATGTCTAATGGATCTTTGGACGCAAGAATACTCGCCCATTTTTCATTGATTACTTTGTACCTCTTCATGCATTCTTGATCATCTTCTTCAAGCTTTCTTAGCAACATTTTTCTGATTTCCTGCTCTTCTCTTCGCCGTTGTAATTCTCTAGCATCATTCGCAGCTCTTACACAGGATACCTATATATTAATTTATATATGTTTAATGTTATCTTTTTGTTAATATTAATCATATATTATAAGTGTATAATAAAAATTCATCAAATTCAAAATTTGCAGACAATTATTACCAACCACTTCATCTCCTTCTGCTGATAAATTTTCCAAAAGTTTGAAACTGACAAGTATTTGCTTCTCAGTAAGCGACTTCTCGACAATTTTTTCATCTTCAGGACCTGTATTTCTGTAAGAGTAGTAACTATAGCATTACATGAAAAAAAGGTACAATATTTTAACATTTTATAAGCAGTGAGAGACAAAATATGTTATATATAATTAATATCTATTACAAAAAATAAAGCAAATAATTTTAAAAAAGTACAATTAAAAATGAAGTAAAAACTAATAAAATGTTGTGTACTGGAAACAAAAATAAATGGTATTATATATGTAAAATCAAAACTGACAAATCTTTCGGAATTGTGCCGATGTATGTAATTAACCAAATATGTGAAGAAAATGTACTTACTTAGTTAGCGCTTCTAGACGCCGCTGAATACGAATCCGACGTGCTAATTTCCGCTCGTTTGCATCCGACGACGTAATGGATGGCTCCTCAGCATCTTCCGCAAACTCTGAATATTTGTCATTCATTATTCATTCCCTTCCTGCGAATGCTTCGTGTTGTAAACTTCGCAAATATAAATGTGAGAAACACGCCGTAAATAAATCAGGTAAAATTCCGAAAAGTCTTGATTTTAAGCCATAATAAATAATATATATTTAAAATAATCAAATACACTGAAAAAGCAAAATGCTGCAACGATAGCAGTAAACATTCTATAATGTAGGTTATGTATTTGTTTGTTCAATATTTAGTCACCAAGTTAAAACGAATAAGATGACAATGTGTTTCTATGCAGATGTTTTGTATGCGTCACACAAGGTATATAATTCACGATAAAATCAACAAAAATATTCAAATATACAATGTTCTATTTTGGATTGCATTTTTATAATAGACTATTTGTCAACGGAAAAGATTGATATTTTTTAAATTAAAATTTATATGCGTAATCTGAGTATATAGAATGAACGAAGAATAAGAAAAAAAGGAATATTTTATTTCTATTGTTTTGATATTTTAATATTATTTTTCATATCACAGTGAGAGAAATTATGTTAATAAATTATTACATTTAATTGACCATTTCAATTATTTCTCTCTTATACTATTATTATCTACTCAAATATTTTAAATTTTATTTCAATATTAAGTAATTTGTTTCATTAATTTAACTATTTCAACATTTAAAAAATTACAATATTGTTCTTTATTACATATTCAAATAGATTTAGGTTAGTTCACATTTGTACCGACTGTGGTTAATACTTACTGTTGGTAATCAGCAATCTTATTTAATAATTAATACATTGCATCGCGAGATGTCACGACGCATCTATTAGCGAATTGCAGCAACTTCATGTAATTGCAACGCAAAAATGGAAGTGGGTAAAAGGAGGAAAATCGGAAGAAAAAACATGGTAATTCAATTGTATCAGATTTATATTATGTCTATCTAAAGCATGATTATATTGAGCAATCAAAGCGCGTACATTTTCTCGTTATCATTCAGCATGAAAGAAACAGCCGACGCTATTGCATTTGATTTATCTCGTTTCGTGCATTACGCTCGCGTAACCTTCGGACACGAAGAACGCAGAGTAAGCGTTCCAATGACGAACGAAGAAATAGCTTTATCCAATGCGATAACTGCTATCATTAATCGTCTCGCAAGACCTAAGATAATTGTAGCGAAATCGCTAAGCCGCTGCCACAGCCAATTGTGTCGTCTTCGTGACTCGATACGGATGTACGCACGATGAATTAAGATGTACGCACATCTACACGCGGATTAGGAACATCCGTGAACGTACGTGCATGCGTCGTGTATTCGGTGACAGCGATCATTTGGATTGTTAATGTCGGGCGCGGTATTCTAAATGTCCTCGTTTCTTACGTTCAATTTAGGTTTGTTCGATTACCGATAGACGACGTTGCCAATTTTATCAACTTCCATTATGCTAAGTGATGAGTAGATTATCGTGACGATAATAAATTATCGCAACGAAATTGGAATGATGACACACACATATTAGCGTTAAACGATAGAGATATATATCATTAAATGAAAGTTTACAAACGAACGCATTTCTTATTTTCTCTGAGAATACGAGGAAATAAAATAAATTACATTACAAAAAATAGATGTTTCTTGATATCATATTTTTTATTACAGTTGTATCAATGATGAAACGGAGAAATCAAGGAGATTATTGCACATATACGCGGCGCCTTCTTCATTTATCTGCATTGATTAGAGGTATTTTATTAAAGATTACTTTTTATAGTTACAGATTAAAGAACAGGAAAAAACAAGCACTTAACAAGATATAAAAAATATCACAAAGTTTGAGCCAATGAAAAATATCTAAATACATGATTGCGTGCTCATAAATTTTATTTATAATTATACATTTATTGCGTTATTCAGACATAATATTCGTTAGGCTTTCGATAAAACGTACGTGCCTCTTTATTACGAGTGAAAAAAAGTGAGAAAGGATGTAACACTTGAGCAATATCCCATACAGAACATAGATTTCACTGCGCTAAGCAAATACTATATTGAACGACAAAAACGAATGTAGAATTATATTAATAACATTAAATAATAATAAATTTCGTTATTTTCGGTACACCACTCTTCACATTTGAGATAATAAAATGAATCCAATAAGAAAACATTAACATCAATGTAATCAATATATTTTTATCAATCTTAGCTTCAAAATACAAAAGCTCTGAAAGAAAATTGATGGACGGATACGCGGAAAAAAATCTTATGCCAATTGTAATATTTTTATTGTTATGAACAAACGAATCATTTTTGCATCAAAATCTGAACTCAGTACGATTGTTTAGTTTGAGTACTAATGATAATTAAAGAGTTACGCGAAATTCACCCGCACAGGACACACGATCGCAAATTAGTCAAAATTATACGACGCGACGCTTCTATTAACGAAAGGTTCGACGGCGTGTCCGTTTTCGGTCGTAACGGAAATCGCTTTCTCTAGTCAAGCTACGTCCTGCGGTCGCACAAACAGACGTTAGTGTCGTTGCAGGCTCGACGTCGCGTAACGTACGGCATGCAACGAACGTACAACGACGGTCTGAGAAGCGACAACGATCGCACGAAGTATGAACATAACAACGGTCCGTCTGTACGTGGACACGGTCCCAGCGATAACAAGATGGCCATGGCACAGGCATGCAGCTAGCGTGTTGTTCGCCCCCAATAAGTCATAGATTCTCGCTATATTTTAACGTAACGCTTGTAATTCATCTTAGTTAGAGAAAAACTATACTTAAATGAAATCGAAACTATCGAATATAACGTGCAATAATTATTTAATAATTTATTTGCTTCCATCTACGATCTTTTTGTTATTTTTACGATTACTTAACTAAAAATAATTAGGAATTTATTTCCATGAGTTTATTTGTTCAAGCTTTTATATTAAATATTTACTCATAATATGCATTTTTGAATGAATATATTCGGTTTAAAACATAAATATTACACATTTTAGATGAATACTTTGAAGCTATTGTAGGATTCTTTAGAATTCAATGAAATAGAAATATTCTATTCGTTGATTTATTAAAAAAGCGCGTTGTACGACAACTTTGAAAACTTTAAATCTATCTGTATGTCATATTAGATGGTTGCAAAATACAATTTTAAAGTTTAATTATTTAAAAAACTGAATAATTTCACGTCTCAAAAAGAACTGCATCAAGCAGGATTTTTATCACAGAATTTCATTCATATTTCAAAAATCTTTTGGAAAAATAGGAAATATCGAAGAGTTCTGAACGCTTATCCCTTGAGCGACACGTGAAATTTATACCGTTTATGCGAAAAACGCTTATCCACGCCTCATTAATTCGTACGCGCTATCGAGCTGGCACGTTTGTTTGATCGTTACTTGATTAGAGAGAACGTCACGAAGTTAAGTACTTTTATTTTCGTAATAATCCGATTGTCCGTCTTTATTCTCGGTAGAAAGTACCGATGCCCCGGGTAATTGGCTGCCCCTAAACCGGCCCTGAAGCAAGAAAGAGAGAGCGAAAACGCGCGCGAGCGGATTGAAGTGAGAGGGAGAGAATGAGAAAAAGAGAGAGAGAGGGGCGGAAAGCGTCTGACAAAGATAGCGGATGGGATTTGACTCGATGGAGACGGTGGTGATGGTACAAGAGGAAGAGGACGGATGACTTACGCGGAGTAGGAGCGGCGGGGAAAAAGAACGGAGTGACGAAGGAGCGAGAGAGACAGGTAGAACATCATGATCTGGCTAGGGGTTGTGAAGGGGTTACGGGGCGAAAGGGACAAGCGCAGCTCGGGGGTTCGGGTTAGCTCGTTCGACCCGTTATCCCTTCTCTCTACCGGAGTCCCGAGTTGCCCCTACCGCTGTCCTTGCTCGATTCGAACACGTCTCTCCCTCCCTACGGTTGAGGCAGAAGCGCGCGCGCGCCATATTTCCCTCTCCTACCGGTCGCTTGGCCTCACCGCTTGGCGGGCGACGATCGCGATTGCCGCCTCTCCAGGTAGACTCGTTCCGCTCCCCTACTTTGGTTCCCCACCAAACGTCAGGACAGTGGTGCTAGTCAGCGAGCCTCCCTTTGCTCCCGCCACGGTGACGTCACTCCGAGTAGTGTAGTGCAGTGAGAAGGAGCCAAAACCAGCTCCGTCTGCGTTACATAGCCCGAGTGTAAGTAACGAGTGCGTTTTCGAGGCGTACCCTACTGGGAAGCCGTAATTCCGTGTGTGTATCGATGTACCCGGCCGGACATCGTGGTCTCGGTATCGTCGCGCGCATACACGCATATACGTTCGCGCGACAACGGGAGTTTTACGCCGTACACGCAGTCGGAAATCGTACGTAACTTGGTGTTGTTCGCGCCATCGCGTCGTCTCTACGAAGCCCGCTCGATCTTTTTAGTTCGAGACGAGGCGCGAGAGTGGTGATATACAGATATCGGTATCTATAAATATAATATACGTGTGCACTCTCGCATACGTGCGTATGTACGCGATAGTCGGATCACGGAAGATCTACGTGGTGATGTGAAAGAAAGAGGAAAAAGTAATTGTCCTGAAGTGAATACATTTAGAGCACACGCTATGTATATACGCTCTCCATGCGTGTCGCACGTAGTTATACGTGTGTACGGGCGTGTATCTAAATGTAAGCGCGCATAGAGACGTGTATATGTGTACGGTAAAAAAAAGAGTGCCGTCGCTTCGCGCAAAAGGTTACGCGAAGTAAAGGAGCGGTAGGAGAGGAAGAGGAAACGACGCGTTCGAATTGATTCGCGTTATCAACAGTGGGTCACACACTCGCTGCGCGCGCGACCGAAGCTCGTAGGCGAGTGACGAGAGAATTTCCGTCTTTGCACGCGTCCACCGTGACGCTGTGCCGCGTTGCATCGTCGTGTCGTGTTCGGTGTCGTGTTGTGCCGTGCCGTGCCGTGCCGTGCCGTGCTTGCGCCTCTCCACGAGGCGAGAAGGAGCGCGCGTATAGCGTTGCCACGAACGCGTGTGCGTCGCGAGGAATTACGTTATGCCGGGATGGATCGCCCGTGCAGATGGGGATCCTTCGCAGTGCCGGGAAGTGGTCGTGGTGTGACGTGTGATTAAAGGAAAGCAGCCGCAAGTATCCCCTTACGCGATTCAGTGATATACGATGTGGTGTTCTTCGGCGACGATATTGATCCTCGCAGTCGTTATCGTCAGTGGTGACCGCTATCAAGGCTCCTGCTCCTTCGCCTCTCCCACGTCGACGTCGGAACACGTCGCGGCGCAGAAATTCGATCGCGAGAGCCACATCCTCGTCGCCGTCGTTGTCTCCGTGATCGTCGCAGCCGCGGCTGTCGTCGGCGCTGCCGTGTCCACGCACGCACGTGTGATCATCCCTCCGACGTGCCGCGTCCTCGACGACAGCATCCGTCGTGTCTGCTGGGCTTGCCTCTTGCCGGCCAGTGACTAGTGATTAACCGTTTGCCCGACAGTGATCAAATTGGAAGTGCCGGAGCGAGGAAAAAGGGGGACGTGTTACGATTGATCTCCATCGTTCGGAGATAAAGTGAAGACAAGAAGCAAGGGGTGTTGAGTTCCTGACGAGTCAAAAACGGCAGAGGAGAGAGAAAGAGAGCCAGTCCATTTTAATCGACCGAAGAGTTGCGCGATTTGTGTGTTTGTGGAGTGTGCAGTGAATTACCGTTCCCGGTCGAGGTTGTGTGTCGTTGTACAGTGCCTCCAAACGATACCACAACATCCGGTCCCAAATGAAGAGTTCGGAGCAAAATGGTTAGAGAGACACGTCACCTGTGGGTTGGAAATCTGCCGGAAAACATCCGAGAGGATCGCATCAGGGAGCATTTCAAACGGTGAGTTTTGAGAACCTCTGCAGTGCCACATATAGCTGCTTCGAAGTCGCTTAAACCTTTTGCGATCAATGGAACATATATGTTCCAACTTTAAGTTTAGCGTTGCTAAATTGCACTCTCTGTTTCACAAGTTGCAGATCTAATTTTCTTTTATGTTCATCATTTTTATATAGTCTTGCCGTATTACAGTTGGTTTGCAAAGGTTTAAGCTTTCAATATCGAGAAGAGAGTTAAAGTATAGAAGTCAAAAATAGAATTTCTCCTATCTTTTAGTATCTATGTAGAATATCTCGTAACTTAATTAGTTTTAAAATCTCATTTTGGTGTATCTTTAAAGTACAAAAACGTTGCCTATAAATGTCTATGTGTAACACTTTAAAAATATTAAAAATGTGATTTTTGTCGACAAAAGCGGAGAAATTGACAATGTGACATCAGACAAAAATGTTATTCTTAACGCTTTCGCCGAAAAATCAGTAGGAAAAAGAGGGAACAAATCTTTAAAAGGCTAGAGCATTGACTACCTGCATAGAGCATTGACCATATTGAAATTTTAAAGATCATTCCCTATTGTTATAGCTTAGATATCCCTGAAACATCTGGAAACGAAAGCATGTTAAAGCACGAGTCATACTTTTAATCATTGTTTACTTTTTTAGTCATGTTTTCTTTATTTTAAGAAAAACGATTGCTATGTATTTTTGTTAGAGAAAAAGTATAAAGTTTAGAAATGACAATGAGAATCCATAAAGTTCTGTAAAATATTTTAAATTTCTAGTTTGAAATTAAAGTACAACGTACGGTCATAAATTTAAACTGACACAAAAGTTAAATCTCCAAATACAATTGTGTTCTTTTCTAATTTCTGATCCTTTTTTTTTGCCGTCCATTCTGACTCCATTCTGACAAAAGAATTAGGAATACAAATTGATGAGACTTCTAATGTCAGACTGTCAATATTAATTGTGTCTCGTTCTTGCTCATCACCGTTTTCCCTTTGAATTTCGACTATGTGCCAGTAGTTATTCATACATATATAGATGTAGACATTATATATACATATTATATGTATATATATTGATCAATATATATAATATATATACATGAGAAGAGAAAGAGGAAAGAATTGCACGGTCGCGTTATTTACAGGCTTGTTTTTGTTTTCACGCGGATCGCGGACATTATCGCCTTCGATAAACTGAATTTCAGGAAACACGTAAGGTGTCTCGATGTTTTCGGTACGGTCCGTAGTGCACAAGGATATGTCGAAGACGAAAGAAAGAGGGAGAGAGAGACGGAGAAAGAGAAACGACAGCCGGGTGTGTGCACGCGAATATATCTATATATGACACCCATACAGTCGCGAGCACACGAAGATACGTTATACCGAGGGCCTTGGCTCTGTCTCTCCTCTTCGCGTAGCGTGAGCGCGTCGTCATTTGTTTTTTCCCCGAAGTAATAATAGCTGAGGACAGCCATTTTGAGAGCTCGCAACAGCACCAAGTTATTGTTCGACAGTGACGCTCAATACGAGGCTCCGCGAGCGTGTTAGGCAAATATTTCCTTCATGAATCGTTCTGAGAGCAAAAAAGTACACGCAATTGATTGTTAATTTTAGAGTTATCTATATCAACACACGATTACGATAAGCGATTACTATGAATTCTTATCGTATATTGCGCAATTCGTACGAAGCGTGCGAATTTACAATTTTTAATGAGACTGTGAGAAATTAGAAAACAAACGCAATAGGGTGGGACGAATGAGACTTATGTTTTGTTTGTAAACTAAAAAGTTTAGATATTTCGGTCTAAGAGATCGGTGACATTACTTGGCTCTCGTGCTTGCAGCGGAATCATTGTCCTCTAGTGACGCTCAAGTCGGGGATATGGAATATAAAAAGAAAGTACATGCAATTTAAACTAAACATACAGTTTCTATATGTGCTTCATCGGTTAAAATCTATTTCTTAAATCTGAAATTGCATTATGGAAGATATTTTCAATCATTTCAAAACTTCATTTTTAAGCTACCTTTTTAATTCGATTTTTGCTTGTGAATCTGCACAAGGCAAATAACTGATTTGAGAAAAGCAACTGATGAAATACCGTTTATTAATACCTTTTGAACATTTTCTTAAATGTTTCGATTGGTATAAAAATAAACGTATAATGACATTAAATATTTAATAATAAGTAATAATGAAATGTAAGACATTTGCTTGACGTTATTTTATCAAAATATATGACATCTTATAAAAATAAAAATTAGAATTATATACTTTTACATAATTTTATTTCTTAGAAGGATAAATTATTCTTTCTCCGTTAAATTTTGTATCCTGTATACAACTCGTCTATTTTTATTTCTGAAAATTTATTTTTTAACTAGTTATGTGATAGATAATTTGATGCAACAATACAATGTTTTTCTTTATTATTAATATTTTGCAGATAAAAACTGAATTGTAAAACCATAAGATAATCTATGCACATAAAATAAAAATAATTATCGAAGTGCACTGGCATGCACAACTAGGAATAACGGTGACACCGACAGAGATTCTCATTCGGCGGATACAAAATATTCGATAACTGAACACAAATGTTAGTGTGAACTTAAGACTCTTACTAATGAAGAAAAAACATTATACATCGCATTAAGTTATTTATCATATTAAAAAATAAACTTTCAGAGATCAGTGGATCAATACGAATTTTTATGAATTGTTTGAATATTTTATTAAAGTGAAAACTGGAATATATACATATCTATGCTAATATATCGAATCATGTAAATTTATCTACTTGCGATTTATCGGCTAATGGAGTTTAACTCGATGAATATACAATTACATCACAATATTTCGTAATCAATCCATTTTCCAGTCTGAAAAGATTTCACTTTTCATTGAAAGGGATGTTATGGCCATTCTGGCGTTAACTTATCGAGGGAAAGTATACATTTTTTAAAAATAGATCATCATTTTTGCCATGACATTACATGTGGAAAAAATTGGTGGAAGTTTGGAAGCGGCTGTGCGCGTTTCCTTCGATGTTTTCAGTACGGACACTAGCCTCGATCGTCCTAACTATAAATTTCTCCCCTCGAAACACGCGGTGGTAAACGTTTGCGTTGCCAGCGGCACTACACGCTTCGTGTGCCAGCTGGCGAATGCTTTTCGCTCGTCCAGCGGCGTAGCACGATGCGACTTGACTCAACTCGATGTCGGACTTAGGTCGGGAACGTATGAAGAGCTTAAAATATGTACAATAATTTCTTTCAATGTTCTGCTTGCTTATTGGATACATAATTTCTAAAATTCCAAAATTCTTTATATTATTTTTACTATAAATCAATATATACAAAAACCTTGTACGACGAATGAAACATTAATGGTAGAACTGTGCGGAACATAAGAAAATTTAAGCAGTAAGCAAATTCATTATTTTCTAGGTTGCAAAGAATGTGATTGGTAGAGATATATACTGCTTAAGTTTTTTTTAACACCACAGTTCTTATGATCGTCCGCTGATTAGCATTTGTGGCTTTGAGAAATGGCGAACGCCGTTGCCGTGCGTTATGCTGCTGACCTCCGCTGCTATCGGCACGACGATATACACACAGGCGAAAGACGATATCTCCTTATCCTCCTTTAAAATTGTCGCCACCGCGGGGAATGCTGACCTCGAATCCTCCTACAGTCTCTCCCATCGTTGATCGCGTCGCGACTTCGACTGGTTTTATGAATGAAATGACCGGCTATTTCTATTTCTATTACACGTACATGTTTACAAATATGACTGTGTAATGGCGCACGCTGCTTCTATATTGAAGATCTGAAAAGAATATTTATTTGAAAAGGGATGGGCTTGATCAAGCTATTGAACTTTGCATTCGAAATTTCGCGTTTGACTAAAGGAGTCGTCGAAGAGTATGACAATTTAAGTTAATATATAAGATTGCACAACTAATTCATAGAATTTTCCATTACGTGGTGCAAGTTTTTTGATGAGTAATACATTTTATTCAACGATATGCACAGACATCGAGCATTTTAAACTAGGTATTTGTTCTAGAATTATTTTCAGACGTTTAAAACAGTTTATATGTTTCATTTGGGTAACTTTTTGAATAATCTTCATCAATCTAATCATGTAGAACAATCTTGAAATGCAATGTAATTTTACTGATCATTGATTATATATATATAATACGATCTTTCGACTATACTAATAAAATACATATACTTGGAGAGATCTGTATCCCACAGAATCGTACGATATGTCGTATTCCATTACTTACATTTAACAAGATCCTATCTTACATTTCTTTACAGATATCCTAGAACGCTCTCGAAAGCGATGTATTCATTGACTGCGCCAATATGTAACGCGTGCGAACATGTTTTACATTTACAATTCGTACGCGCGCATGCAGCAGTCGGCGAATACACGGCTCGCTTAGATTATATTTACAATTTGCATACGTGAGGGCATATATTGACAGAGTTCGAGGATGTACGTGAATACAAGCGCAAGCGCGCGCGCGCGCAAGCGTACACGTATGTATGTGCGCGCGGATTGCCGGCGTATTTTGGTATATTGATCGCGCGTGGTCGGCCATCTCCCCTTTCCCTTCTCACTCCGTTCCGCCGCGCTCTTCGCCCCGTCTCACCCCACCTCGTGCTCTACCGCGCCCCTACACCCCGACCCCACCCTCGGATACCCGTCTCCTCGAGTCCTCGTGTTCCCCTCGAGACGTTACCCATCCCGAAAACCTTAGACTCTACGCGGCAACTCCAGTCACATGTATTTTCACGTGTACCGACTGTCGCGATAATATACGCGACGTGTCATGCATTTTTCTTTTGCGAGTCGTCGAGCCGATATTTACTCGCCGCTCCTTCTCGTTGTTGCAATTGCCTTTCTTCGGCGATTCAGGAACGCGACGCACCTTGATTTCTCGCGGCCCGTTACAGAAATTATGCTGATCTACGTCTACGCTAAGCTCAGGATATAAAAGTTTCATCTATCCAAAGTTTCTGTCGAAACATATCGCAGATTATATACAAGAATTATCCGCGATTCTTTCTATCGGTAGAATTCGTATATGATTTATGTAAAATTTTGTTATGCAAATATCGTGACTATTACACTTGTTCTTCTGGTGTTCGCTTAATTCATTATGTTACTGCTCTCTGAAATTATTAAAAGAATAGTCTAATTGGATTAGATAAAAACTTTTCGAAGAAAGTGTAGATTCGGGTAATACTAAACTTTTCTAAGTATATGAAACTTTCTTAACAGAATGTCGCCGAGATTCTTTAACCTTGCAAGCGGCGACGTAACATAAACGCTACTCAGGGTCGAAGAACGGCTGGGTAATCAGAACTTTGCTCCCTCGATGCATTGCATCGATGGGGTGAGGATAATTGCATAGTGAATGCTGTCTTGGGAAGGGGTTCAATGCAAGAATGAGGGAAAGAGGACAATTTTTCCTATATCATACTTGTTAAGTAAGCCTTACCATTCACAGAAGCGCGCATCTTCTTTATATCACGATATATTTTTACACTGATTTTACGGACAATCATAGTAAAATTATAAATGGAAATAACAGTTAGAATAAAATTGTAATATTTATATTACAACGAAAAACGCATATTAAAACTCGGAAACTGATATATTCGAATAATAACTTATTTTGTGTATTATTTGATATTAAATAGTATGAACGTAATATGCATTGATTGTCAATATGCCTGATATTTACCAGTATTTATACAAATATTTATACAACGAAATCGTACATGTTAATTGTTCTGCAACGATGACTCTGATTAAAGAGATATACTGATGCGGCGGGTGGAATGAATGAATGAGTTTCACGTACACTAATGAATCTAAAATATGTAAATATATAATATTGTTATTCGGCATATATATGTAAAGATGTAAATGCATTTCATTAATATTTTATATTTTTTACTTTCACTTTTGTCTACAATTTTTGAATTTCTGACCGTGTTTTATACACTTTTTATATTTTTAACTTATATTTAATTATATTTTAAATTTTATATGTGAAGAATGTCGGAGTAAAAGTATCAAATTTTTTACATTTAAAGATTTGCGGTAAAGAGTGAAATATAAAAAAATTTTTACATCCGCAGATTAGTTTAAATTGTTTCCAGTTCCAAATTTCAAATAAATAATTACAAGATATTAAATATGTTAGTTTTAATATTCGTTGGTTTTTTTTCTTGAAAATAAATTAAATAAGACACAAAATCAGCATAGCAATTGCACTTCAAATTTAGTATCGAGAAATATGTTAGAGAATTCTGTTTTTATACTTCTCGTGAACAAATTGACGGGAGGAATATTCACGGGGAACAAAAAAAATATCTCGAACGGTTTCGCGTTCTGCGGTGTCCGCGTCATCTCTTCTGGGAATGACGGTATTCGATATTTTCTACCTGCTCGGATTCGAGTCGGCAATTCTGTTCGAGCACCTGCGCACACATATACACATATACACATATACACAAGGCGATACCGCCAAATTTCTTAATCCATCGACCCTGTTACGGTATCTGGCGAACGACCGGCATTGCGTTTCGGGTCGCAGCAACAACGCGTTGCTGACTTAGCTAGACTCGCTGCTACGTTGTTTCGTACGTACGTGATAGTAACAGCCGCATCTCGCCTTGCTCTCTCTTATATAGACATGACTGAACGACATGAGTTGGAAATTGCAAGAAAAAATAATTTTTAAAGAGACGGTTCCGAATTAATTTTCGATTACTGAATAATTCAAAAGGCGTTATTGAGGCGAAGGACTTGAAATATCGTATCATCGAATAATATGAGAGAACATATTTTTATCTGTAGAAAAAAATAATTAAATGAAATAAGGAAAAAGTGATATTATTATAATATAAAGAAATGAGTATTTATGTAGAAGAAAAAGGACAACTGAGCCCGCAGCTTTGTACGCGCGTTATCATCTTGCGGACAAAGTTCTATGGAAGATAATGCCCGTGATGGATATGAAACGCATTGTTAAGTCTTAAGGACTGTAAAGACTCTCACATCGCATAAAAATAGATTTTTTGCTTATGCATTTTTAATTATAATGTAAAATAATTATATTAATAATTTACGCGAAATAGCTATCATTTTATAATTCATAATATACGAAGTTTCAACATTTACAGTACTGTCAGGTGATTTAAATGCGGGGCAAAAAATATAAAATATAATATTCAACAGATATCGATTCTTTTACCTTTTAAAGCTAGAATAACATTGGCTGTTCTTGTATCATTGATATGTGGAACGGTCATCTGGATAGAGTAATTAATACAAAATTGATTACGTGGTGATATTCATTTTCGTGATGTAACACGATGGAAATTTCAATAGTGGACTCTGGAACAGCACGACGTAACGTTTGACGTATAATTACATAAATGGAACATGGCCAGTTCGTCATTTTGTAGACAAAGCATTCAATGTTACTTTAAACATGCCACTAAAAACTACGATGAGATTCGGTATTTGAACAATATTTTAATTTTAAATACAATTTTTTTGTAGCGCAAAATTCTTTCAAAAAATACAAAATTTTTTGTTTACTTCTTTAAAATAGTTTATATTATATAATTTCTTTGTCAAGGTTTGTTTATGTAGGTAGTACTTGAGTGAATGTTTCGTAAGGTCTACTTTAAAGATCCTATGTAATACTGGTCAAAATTACAAGCAAAAAGACGACTTGCTTTTATTTAAAAAATGCTTGAATTTTTACAATAGAAATAAACTTCGAAAAGATCTGTTTGTACAAAGTGAATACAAATGATATAAATAATTATTTATTTATTTTCGTACTATCTATGTTATAAAATATGATTCAGCAGCTTGAAATTCAGACAAGATATATATAATATTTTCTTTGAGTTTCGTAGCAAATACAAATAAAATACATTTTTCAAGATTTATTTTTTGTAAAATGTTTATTTCTTCTGTGAAGGTTTTGCATTAAAAAAGCTACAATTTATTTTTTAATTTTTACGATTTGAACCATATTGGAACGAGTATTTCTCTCTCATTCAAAGCGAATCGCGACTTGCACCGAAATATATATTTCGTTCTTTGTTCATTTCCGCATTCAGTCGATGAGAAAAACAGTTCACACGGCTGTTTTTAGTATAGCAACACATATGTCGATCCGATGGTATCAAAGTACTGTATGATATGTGTTACACACTTGCAACTATTTGATTGCTGCGTAGGATGCATTCTCGACTAATGTGATTGCGTATACGTGCAACAATGAAAAATCGTTATACAGTATATTTGTACATCTGCACCACGAGAATACCTTGGTGGCCCTTGCCGTGAATTATGCAATGAAAGTGCAAGTAGAAACCGTGTAAAGTTAATCGATCGTGCAGCTGTCGATTTTGGGACGTAGCATACAATACGTAGCTGACGCGTGTGACAACAATACACTTACCTGAACCGTGATATAATATCATTGTATACTACTATTATTTATGAGTTTAAATAACTTTTGTTGATTTTTTTTATTTGCAATATATTTCAAAATCTGCAAAAGTCTTTTTTAACTGTTTTTTATAAATTGTACTTCTTGTATGCGTCTTCTATACAACTCATTTTTTTTATTGAAATTTATTCCATTATTATCTTATTGTAGTAAAGTCGTTTTATAATTTGTTATAAAATCGGTAATTTTTAAGGAATTTATAAAGTCACTATAATGTATCTGAGTTTTTAATAGATCAACGACTTAATATTATAAATATATTGAAATTATACTTTGCGTGGTAGATTAATATAGGCAAAAATGTTACACTTATATTGCATTGATAGCTACTCATGTCACTGATTAGATTATATCAGATCAAACTATTTGTTTTGTTCATATTGCATATTTGCACCTAGTTTTTTTTTTAACACCTTGTATAACCGGCAAGGGCTCCTGTTTGAAAAAAATTGACTTTCACCAAAGACCGAAGGTATCGAATTCAAGGAAGAGGTGGAGAATTACGACGCGTCTCGAAAACATCAACTGCTTGAAATCAAAGCCTCACTCCTACATTCCTTTTCGCGAGACGCGTAAATTTCAGTCGGTTTTGTTGTCACGTTGTAAAGTATCAGTGTAAATAGATGCCAAACGTCAGATTCCGAAAGTCAATGTCAATTTTTTACATTCTCTCTCGCAAGAAACCAGTATCTATATTTATATGCAGTAAGGTTTGTGTAGCATAAATAACAGTTTGAGCAAATTTTGAATCCTTTGCGTATTATGAGATTATATGGTATGCACGGAATTCAAGAAAATGCCATTTCAAAGTGATTTATTTTAATGCATAAAACCTTTTATACTGCGTTGTGCTTATTTATTCATTTCTTCCAAGTCGAAGAGAATTTATTTTCTAATTTTACTTTTAAATCTGTGACTGCAAAAAGATTTAAAAATATATAAAACGTACAAGTATTTGCTTCTACGCGGATATATAAAATCTTATATGATTCATATATTTTTATTTGCTTCATTTTTGTACTGTAATTAAAAACGCTAAATTTTTGTATATATTTTATTTGATTATGGCTAAAGTGATGGGCCCAGTTTAAAAGATATTACGAGTGTATTATCAATTTCTTTCTAATTTGCAATTGTTTTTATTTTAAATTTCAATGTCTAAAAAAGCATGGACAGTAGGAAAAACGTGCATACGAATTTTTCGTATTTTTTTCGTACACACATTGTCGCTTAAAGCCAAGTCCCCTCTAACATGGAGTTACCTTGAAAGAGATTGACGTTCCGCATAAAGAGATAGATCCGGAGATAAACCTGGTAAGGTCAGGTCCAACGAACTCTATGACGTCCATTAAATTTTAAGGACGTCTGAGATAACGTTCGAATACACGAGGCGAGCGATTTTATAAATCACATGGGAACTATTTGATATTTACATTTGATCGCGTTATCATCTTACATCAGACGCTTCGACATTCATTTCTTTTACTTCTGGTTTTATGTGAGTGTTGTTTGTCCTACTAAGTGTTTATTTTTCATGCGGTAGCCATCTCAAGACAAGTCTGGGAAATAAGCACATGACTCAGTCTGAAAGATTTTCTTCATGCCGCGTTTTGATAATTTGAACGCCATGGTACGTGTTTTCGTTTTATGTCACTAATACGATAATCCAAGATATAGTACAAACAATAATATAATCTTTGAAAATTTTATGTAAATTCCTTATTTATTAATTATACCTTTACTGATAACGTGAAACTCGAGTTTTTTAAATCTTTTATTTCTTTTTTAGATTTTTACGGGTTTTTTTTTATATAATATCACTTTTTGTGATTGATTATATAAGACATCTAGAAACAAAAATAGAAAAAATTATTGATTTTACATTAATATATTTTGATATTGATATTCTTTATTGATTTTTATTTTTTATATAAACCATAACTAGAAAGTAAAGCTTGAACTTAAAAAATCCTACAAACTTTATTAAAATTTGATTAATTGTTAGGATATTTTGCATAACGCTTTTGATTTCTCATATTTTTATGTATTAATTTTTTACTAATTTAAAGAGATTTATTTTTAACAAAAATATTCTGAATATTAATAGTATTTAATTTTACAAATTAACGCTAGGAATTTTTATTACTTTTAAAGTGCATCCAGCATAAAAATCCTTTGTTTAAGGAAGAGTCGGAGGATATGTATGAGGTCCAGCTCGACCTAATTGGGTCATGTTACACTTCTAGACTTTCATATTTATATTTCGTTTTTTTCGTATTGGCGTATTTTACTACAAGATGTTGCTAAAACTTTCACCTGTGTGTTATTTATTTAATTTATTCAGTGCTGGGCATAGATTGATTTTCAAAATTTTTTCACGTAAAACATGGAGGATTGCGCGATGAAACTTGTGTACACTTCTTATCAGTCTTCTTATCATTGTTTATCGTGCATCATTATTCTTCCTACGTGATTGTAAACATACGCGTGTGTGTGTGTGTGTGTGTGTGGACAGGATATCTGATAAGTTTGTAAATTTTTAATACATGATAAGCATATATTATTCGTGAAGAGAATTTTCATACATTATTCTACATTTAATTATTACGTTAAAATATATTAAACTATACAAACTATAACTCTTGTAATTAATCTTTGATGTTCCATTTGTTTTGAAGATTACTGAATCTAAATATTTGTTTATTTATTGGGTAGTCTAGTAAGAAAAAGTTAAAAGCTACGTGAAAAATGATACAAAGCTTTGTTTTTTTGCAATATAATGTACTATATTTGCTATCATAATAGTGTTATACATTTATGTTCAAATAACGCAATAATAAGAAGGCTGAGAAGTAATACGAAGACGCGAAGAACAAAGAACAAAGCCGTTGGTCTTTCTCTTTCTTCTCGCATTCGGATGATATTTTTCAAGCGTAGAATAAGTAGAGCGAGGCTTTGAAATTCTCCTTGAGGGGACTGGTAATCTGAGATCCGGAACCAGTCCGAGACATCCGGACCTGCGTAGGGCCCATATACTAAAGGACAAAGAAAACCGCCATAATAGATCTCTAAATAAGGATAGACCCGTTTTCGACCGTGAAATTCTATGGTTGCGAAATTTCTATCTTACGAAATCCAATTAAAATAAAGTCTATAATATTAATTAACGTAAACTTCCCGAAAATCTCGATATATATAATTAAACATAATGAAAAAATCTTCCATAAATTCATGTTCTCAAATCTCAACGATTCTTCTATATATTCTTCTATATATTTTAATTTCCTTTTTATAATGGTTTTTTAATACTAAATACAGTATTTGTTACTGACTTGTAAACATATTGTTCTGAGATTAGTGAATTACGTAAATTTACAATCATCCATGCATTTGCACAAGCAAAAGTGAATGTATATCTATGATGATGTACTCATTTTCAAAAAGATATTGTCAAATAATATTGAATCTTCCTCTGAAACGTACAATAGAAGGAGTTTCAATTTGTTCTGTTATCTTGTTTTCTGTATTTATACGAAAACGCGAAAATAAAAAACTTTACCATTATATGCATACGACATTTCACGTAATATAACATCTGCACAAAGTACGTCAACTGCATACATCATAGCTTTAATGAAATAACATTTGAAATTATGTATTTCTTGCATATATTACATTCGTAAATGTTCATACAACGTATTTAGAAAACCTAGAATATTAAAATCAGCATTATTATACATCATCTACAATGTAGTAAAATGTGATTTTTTATGTCGTGCGAATTAAGTGCGGTAATTGCCGTTATTAGCATTTATAAATAGCATATAATTAGACAGATAATAATCGCATTAGGTGAAGTGTTCTAGTTACACGTAGCCTCATTATATAAATTGATAAAAAAAAACACGATGCAGTCTTTTTATTATAGAATAACATTCACTACATCTATATAATATCAATATTAGAAAATTGGTGACAATTTTCGTTCATTAATCTTAATATGAAGAAATTACAAATGTATTTCCCTATCTCCCTGGATTATCTAAGTGCGAATAAAAAAAATATTTTATATGTTCAGTAAATTCCACCAGGCAGGGTTAATCGGTTAATCGTGAATAAATATATTGCAAGTTTGTTGAAATTCAGTTTTGTACTGTGGGATTTCCTTCGAGAACGGCTGTGAGCTTAGCAAGGTTCGCTGGAACAGGCAGGCAAGCAAGCAGGCCGACACGGTACACCGGCCTGACCTGGCAACACCGCACATACAGACCTGGCAACATCGCCTGGCTATTATGTAACACCCGGCAACGTCGCTGGGATATACCGGGGGGGTGCCGGGTGGGAATATCGGGGGGAAGGCTAGGGGAGATGGGTGAGCTAGAAGGAGGACCGCCGGAGGGAGAAGGGGACAGGAGAGAGGGGTATTATATACGATAGGGACACACGTATATAACTACGGCTGTATATATACGTACATGGCGTATATATGTGTCCGTGTACACGCTACGGATTCCCCACCCTTCGCGCCGTTGCTGCGTCACGTTGCAACCCCTTGTCCATAGCGTTGGTTATGTAGGAGCCCCGTATGCGAAATTCGGCGATCAAACTCATTTTTCGAAAGCAGCATTACGCGGTGAATTAATAAAAAATTTTCGGTGAAATGTACGGATATTAATATTAATTGTTAAAAAGAATACCTTAATCAAAGGATACTTGATTATTTATATTTTATTTAGGCGAAATTGATCGGATAAAGTTGACCTGATAGAAATTTTTGTCTATCAACAATTGTTGTCTCATTGTTAGACAACATATATTCGAAGTATATGACGTATACAGTTGTATATCAATAGTTCAGTTTCATGAAGGATTTGTGCAAAATTAATTTACACAAGGAATTATACATGTCTTGTTTTTATTTGCTAATTGTACGAAGTGTTTCTAATTGCGAGGAAAAGAATGCTTTAGTCTTTACTGTAATATTTTTGCTGCATTTGTATTAATGACTCTCTGAAGATATCTTGATTGAAAATTGCACTGTGCGTCTTTTAATGGTTAATTATTGAAAAAATATATTACACAATAATTATCTCAATAATCATCTTGTGTAAAATTTTAAATACATTACAATATACTTTTTTCAATAGTAAATTAAAATAGAAAGGTGAACTAATTTTTAATAGAAAATTCATTATTTCATTTCCAGTTACTTCAACTTGTTTTATTTTTTTGCTGCGTAAAGTAAGGAAGAAGTAATACAACTTCTTAATTATAACTGCATTTGTTTGAAAGATGATAAGTAGTTTCGTACTATTTTACGATAAAATCGATGATCAGCTATTGATATTCCAAGAAGAATATATTGGTTAGACATTAATATCATAATAATAATAGTGATAAAAGGAAATACTTATTTTTTCTGAATAGTAGCGTTAAATCTATCTTTGTATTTTATAATGTAGTATAGGTAGGGCTCAGTATTTATGCAATATCATTGTTAGTACTGAAAGAATATTCAACATGAACACTTTTAACCAGATTTATTCGTTGAATAGTGAACATCTATAGGCGCTCTCTATCCATCCAATTGAATACGTTGATTTCTCATATTTATGGTCGCGTGACATTGTTTTGACACGGTAACGCAACGCACGGAAAATAACGGTCCGATCCTTCTTCGGTTCTTGCAAAGTGAACGCTCAACGTAAGAGGTCATGAATATTGCATCTGACCGAGTGCCGCGTCTCTTTTGCGGCATACCGCTCGCTTTCCCACTCGCGTTTCTGCTCAGAGTCACAGTTTCGTTGAGGAATCGAAAATTCATTCAGAAGTTTCGCAATTACAAGTCCGTTCGCATGTTTAGAGAAAGCGGAATAACACCGCCCACCATCGTCGCATCTATCAAACATATGGCCAGAGGGAGGGAAGAGAAGGGAAAGGGAGGCCACCGACTTTGTGAATGTCGACCGCAAATAAACGTACTGAAAATAAAATCATACAAGAATGAAATCCAACGTGTAAAACAGTCGTCGCGGCAAAAACCGATGTGCTGACGACGCCAAGAAGTGCCAATCCCAAGTCGATCTCGGTATTTGCGCCTGATTGCAATCGATTAAGCGCATGCAAGGTTCAGCGGTAAAAAAAATGTACGTGTGATCCCACGTTTCTCTTCCACGGACATTACAGAATCTTAATGATCTTCTACGTACTTCGAGACAAACGTCGATAATTGAACTGCTCGTTTTATAGAAAGTGAGACACGAAGCGGCGAAACATCAGCATTTTCTTTTTCAGATTTCCAACGCTTTGCCTGTTTTTTTTAGAAAGCACTAAGGCGATAGGTGTTATTGTAATTGGCGACAAACACGCGTTATACCACTTTATGAATTTAAAATAAAACACGCGAGAATTGGAACTTGCTCTACAAGTTATTTTCGCACCATTTGCCAGGAATTTTTACCTCGTTCGAATGTTCTTGACATTATTTTTCTACGCTTGGTGTGAATCGTCTATTTGCGTTTTTCGACTTTTACATCTCTGCAACAATTGAAAAGACATTTCCTCTGATTGTTAAAATTGTTTGTTTTTTAGAACCGATTGTTTTTCCAAAGATTAGACTTACACATGACGTCTCTAGAAAATAAGGATTTTGAAATATTTTTGATTGATTGATTGATTGATTGATTTAATGAATATTTTTAGCAAAAACTCTTAGACATGTTTTTTGAACAGATCGTGCGTTCTTTCGATCAAAATTCCGCGCCACGGTTGACAGCCCGTTAGTCGTTGTCCGAAAATAACAATACCAGGTCACGACTCCGGTCGTTGCTCCAATTCGCGGCCTTCGATACACGGCTGAATCTTTGGAAGTTTCCGTAAAAACGTTCGTCTTGGTTGATATCCGAGAAACGGGTCGCGAACTCTAAGGAGAGAAGAAAAGGAAACGGTAAGGAAAGAGATGAAAGGAGAAACGCGCGCCTTCTTCGAACGTTTTTAGGCCGGTCTTCTGTGTCTGTTGTTTTGTAGTTCAACGACTCCTTCGCCTGCGCCTCCACCACCTCCGCACGCTAGTACCTCCTTTGCTTCCTTCACTTCTTCCTCCTTCTCCTCGCGGAGACCTCCTTGCACGCGGAGAAAACCGACCGACAGAACGAGGCGTACACATACTGCCATGTACCTCCTACAAAATACTGGTCAGATACGGAAGGAGCAGTACGGCACGATGCACCATGAATAAATATTCATAAGGGCCATGAGCGTAGGATCGCAGTACTCCGTGAATCTTGCGCGAATAACAAATCGAAACACGGAAGGAAAGGGATTATTAACTAATGTTCGAACTGTGAATATTTTATCGAATTTAATTACTGATATTCAATATCTCTCTGTATCATTTTTCAACATTTTTATGTCTATCCGAACAAGAGTCTGAAAATAACATCGGTACAATTTTGTTTAGATTTTGATGCCACAAGTGTGTGAAAATTATTTTCCTCGATAAATGATATATTCACTTGTAGCAATAGAATCGCGACACAAAATAATTATTTATATATTCAGAAACTTCAGAAATTTAAGCCATAAAAATTGTATAAATTTTATCTCTTTAAATAATATGCTGAAGCCTTAATTGGTTGAAGGTTAATTGGCATATAAAAATATCATGTTAGGTATAATTTTTAAACATCCTATATAACGGGTCACTAGCGGATTCTGATGTCAATAATAGGGGGGGGGGGGTTTGACCTGTTTTAATGCATTTTTTTACCAAGATTTTTGAAACGGATCCAGCAAAATTGATTTTTTTTTTTAACTTGGAAGGGGGGGGGGTTTAACTCTCCCTCCAGAATTTGCCAGTGTAACGGATGCATTATACTCTGACATTAAAATTACCGTAGAAAAAAGAATACAATACAGTATTCGAATACAACTCAATTAGGAACTGTCAAACTTTTTCCAACTTTTTTCCAACTTCTTTGATTTGAGTTATTATTTTCTTCTCTGACTTCTCTCATTTTGAAAACGTTATTCACATAGTGAAATGATTAATTACACATAATTACGTAGATGGAGGCAAACAAATGCGTCGACAGCGCTCGACATGAGCCGTTATAACTTTTAATCGACGAGGCACAGAGAAGGAGAAGTAATCGCCGCTCCTCTACACGGCATTTATACCCTAATAATTGAGGAAATTAGAGGCGCCATACGCCACTGAAAAGGGCCGTTCTCCACGTTCTCCTTTCATGCTAAGCTCTCGTACGGTCTTCCGCGTCTCCCTTCCTCTTTCCCTATTGCATCGCACTCTCTGGCTCGTAAAGGTTAAATGCGTCTGGCACATTGCAAAAGGGAGGGAGTGAGTGAGACGACGCTCGTAATAACTTCTTGCACCTGCGATTCCTGATATATACGCACGCGCGTAATATCCGCATAAAACTTGCTCGATCTTACGAAATCGTTGCGAAAACATCTTGTAGAATGTAGGAAGTTAAGAAATATAATCTAAATCCAGCGGTGTTGCAGTTATTAGCAATTTTTTACATAGATTCTGTAAACAATTCAAAGCTTGCTTCAACAATAATTCATTTCAAAGATTTCGTGAAAAATTGCGTGAAATTTAAATCATTTTATTTTTAATCCTTCAAAATTGAAAACCCAATTACTTTGATAATATCATCAACAATCACATTAATCGAAGGAATTGTACCCACGCAAGTCGTACATTTTTGGAACACCTTATATATAAATACGGCGTACTTCTCATCTTCCTACGTCGCGTAACGTATACATACCCCCCCTCCCTCCCCCACACATATATCGCTTCGCTGTGCACTCACCTTTCGGACGTGTATATCGGCGCAGAAGCTTTCCTGGCTTGACTAAACGAGCGTCGTTCCTACTACCGGCTGGCCGTGACACACTTATTCCGTCGACAAGAGAGCAGAGTACCAACCGTCACGAAAATCTCACGAGTTTTCGATCGCGCGCGGTCTTTCACCGAGAGCATGTAACTTGCTTTCCGCAAAAGATGTGAATGGTATTGGAAACTGTCAATATCATGATAAGACTGATTCTCGTTGCACAAAGTATTAAAAAGAAAAATTCATAAATACAAAAATGTATTCTTTGATCGAAGCTTTAGTCATTTTTTTTTCTAGCGATAATGTGGGAGAGATGTTAATAGTTTCCATTGTAATTGAGTTGAAGAAATTATCAAACGTATCAACGTGTCAAAATTTAACTGAAACCATAATAGAAATAATTTTTCACAGTCTCGAAATTTCAAAATTAAATTTTGCATTAACAAAAGCATCGAATTTTGACTTCGCATGATTTCTATTCATAATTAGATACGTAGCTTTAACGACTATTAGCACTAGCATTTCGCTCTGATCGAGAAAAAGAATTCAATGTTACGGTAGGTAATGCTACATTCCTTGAATCTTTGTTTTGTTCTAATCATTTGCGTGTTCTACTACATTCCTGAAACGTTTTACAACTGATAATTATACGATAGAAAGTTATTATTCGCGTGACAAGACATAATTATATTCAAGTCTTTTTAATATGATTGACATATAAAAAAATTTATTCTAATTCGTTATAATAATGTATATATTGCATATAATTGGACAATAATATAGAATTTCCAGATTAGAATGTGATTAAAGAATTCAGATTTTCACCTTTTCTTCAGCCTTATCTGAATCTTTCTGAAAAAATATCCGAAAAAATCGAACATGAATTCAAAAAATAATAAAATTAGACGATAAAATGTAACGATAAACATTTACATTTATACATGCATTGAACAACTGTTTTACATATAATTGCCAATATAACACATAATGATACATTTAGCATATAATTAAGAAAACTGATGTAATTTTCGCAGTTATTACAGTATTATTCGCGCAGTCAACGCAATTTAATCAATTTGTCACTAAACGAAACAAATGTTATTTAATCTTTGACAAATAAATATTAATAAGAATAAATTTTTTTCAATACTATACTGTAGAATTATTTGCACGTAAAAAATAATTCTTATTTGGCTGAAATATTGATAAGTGCTCCATTTAAACCTCGGCGATTTAATAATTTACTAATTTCTTTGCAAAACGTACGCATTATTGTTCACATTGTTGAATATTAAAAGTACGAAAGTATGGTGAAATATTCGATGATGAGACACGGTCGGTTTATCGGTACCGTCGATATTGATGACATGTGCAAAACGTCGTAATATCCGACCATCCATTATAAACGAATCAGCGTGGTTAATGCATGGGTATTTGCGACGAATATACTTAGAAATTCGCCACATAACGCGTATTGCGCGGAGGAAATGCTAGTGCTCAGAGTCGAAGGTCCTGACCGTTGGGCTTTAATGAAAAGGCAGCACGCAGTCACGAAGCGTCATGTAAGAATCACCTGTTCCATGGGATGTCCATATTGCATTATAAGGAGTAGTATTAAATGTAATTATTCTTCGATTATTGCAAGGATATGCAAGCGATTGGTGTTTTTAACATTTATAAAAGGATGAGTGTCTAAATTTCGATAACATGGTAAACATGGTGTGTGAATTTTAGCAAAGTCTAGAATAATTTTACCCAAGAAAATATATAAATAAATGCTTTATTTTTTAATATCCATGCATCTGTAAAGCTAAATTAAAATACAAATTAACACTTTATTAGATAAAAAGTGAATCGTTTCCATCGCGTGATTCGCATAACATGTTTTGAATACGATTGAGTCATGTATGTTGTAAGAGGTACTTAATCACTGCATTATAAATCGCTGGCTCTTCAAGGTTCACAATCGAAACGTTTTGTACACTTCCATTTCCGTACATCATTCTGTCGAATATATGCTTGAAACCTGCCTAAAGTCCTCAATTCAGCTATTTCGAAACATATTAACGCGCAATAATGTACCTATGATTATGCATGAGAGTATCTGATAAACATTCTATGGGAAATTACCAATGCGCGATAAATAGTTGCCTTTGACAGCAAAGTGCATAATTAAACAGTATATCCTTAAGTTCACACAAATTATAAATATTAATATTTATGTATATGTTTTAAAATTTAGTGGATTTTTCAAATTTAATATATTTAAATATTGATAAAGTTCGGTTTTTTAAAAAGAAGGGAGATGGTTAATTTTTTAAATCAATTACTTGATTACCAGATTTTTGAAAAATGTGATCAGCTTATACGCTCTGGGGACACAGCTATCAGAGAGAATTACATGAATATTATAGTAATATCTCTTCCTATATCATCGGAAAAATGTAGCATTCGAATTTTCGTTTTCAGTCGAGCGATGATGATAGCAATGATGAATCATGTCAGTCTCAGAAAAATATCATGACACTCTAAAAATCTAGTTAGTTTTATAATATTTACAATATTTGCGGTATCCGACAATATTTAGTTACAATATTTTTTTATCGATGTTGCCGATATCAAAATAGTTTTCCATCGGGCGGTTAATTTTATTACACGCCTACGTATACGTGTTCTGCAGCATTACGCTATTATTCGACCATTCGTGTGGTAATTGCGCCGACTATTCACAGTCTAATGGAGAGCCCTCGGTTACATGGATAACGACGATAACCCGCATTAACGTGCAACATAACATCGCGTTCATAACACATCAGGCATTTACGCATACTCGCCGTCGCTTCGCCGTCGGGAAACGGTACGCTCCTGACAGTCGCTAAATGTTATACGCAGATTCGATGGCGCTTTTAACGCAAGGTCAACAGCATCTACGCCGCTGCGCATTATCGCACGCACGCATGCTCACCCACACACGCGCACGATCATCGACCGACCGAGAGAACGGCGGAATGTGCGTTCTCGCATCCCGCTTTGTGCGTGCGCGCGAACATCGACGGACAGCAGACGGATGGGAGCACACTTCGAAAAGTACACCGTCATCGTGATACCGCCGTATAGATTATTATGCGCGCGCGCGCCTTTTATTTTCGCGGCGCAAAGTTCAGCCGTCGCCACGTGTTACGGTACTTCAACGCATTTCGCGTCGCGCGTAACTCGTCGCCGCGCAGTAACCGCGTGTTATCACACACAGGTACGTCTCGCGTTAATTCCAGCTCCGCTTATACCTCGCTTTACAATCTGACTGAGTAAACCCCGGACTAAGGTAGGAGAGAGAGTATAATACGATGAATACCACAATGGTCACCTAACCGGCGTTAGGTATAAAATATAATCATCTGCGAAACCACTTAGAAAGTTACACATACTGCTAATATAAAGCCATTTAATTGTAAGGAGTATATTTGTCGAGAATTATTTATCGTGTTGTTGGACGTACAATCTTTAGTTAAGCTTTTGCAAAGAATTGAAATTCGCGTTCGTTATATTAACGCCGTAATCTTCGACTCAACTCGAATCACTATATATATCATATATATATATATAATCATAAAACTATATCGTTTAGTTATCAAGAAAGTTTATAAAAATATAATGCATAATTTGTAAATATTACAGATTAGAGATAATAAGCTTACATTTATGATGGTTCATATAGGATGTCCTAATAATAAATGCATCAGTGATCGAACGATATTTTTTGTTCACAATAAAAAATCATTTTTGTATAGCTTTAAAACTTGAAAACTAAATATTTAATTAACAATTGTATGCTTTAAAATCAAGATTGTGTTAAAACATAGTTCATTTACTGATGTGGAGAGTAAATTGAAGAATAATATTTTGTTTCTATGCTTCTCTGAAACGTGATTCACCCAAAATCTCTTTTCCTTTAATTGATTGTGATTTTAGTACTTGTATCAATATTTTTGTAAAGAAAAGCATTAGTGGCGGACACATGTTTTTATAAAAAAATATTTTAATAACTCTATATGTTTTAAAATTCAGATTGTGTTAAAGTATTACATGTATTCCTATTTTTAGTTGGACATATTGTTCTGGACACTAAATGCGTAAACATTCCAGTACTTATTTCAGCAAAATAATGAAGGCGGAGATTTTGTTAAACTTGCACTTTTAAATTTACGCAAAAGTTTATTGCATTTTTTTTATCTTTTCCACATCAATAAATAAATATGTGATGACATCGCACGTATATCGTACAGAGTCCTCGAATTTAATCGCCCAACATAAGTATGCACAAGGCCGTATTAGTTACTGTGCTTACACATCCGCGTATCGACTCGATTCTATAAGTAAGACTATGTAGTCTGTCCTGCGATACGTGTAAGGCAATCCTTGATCGATTACAAACTAAATATAGCATATTTAAAAAAAACTTATTGCTATCTCAAAAGCATATTCGATAATTCACGCGACATAGCACAAAAAATATAGGATGCATCAAGCATACTTACTTTTCGTCAATTTTTTTAAGCAAATCTATTTGAATAGCGCAAACTTATCGAATTTTAAGTGCATATTGTAAAAAAATTATCAATTATTGATTTCGACATCTTTATTGACGAGTAGTCGAAAAATTTATCATTAAAATTACATCCAGTGCAGTTTTTTGTACATTACGAATCAATGAGATCCGTTCTTGAATAAAGATATGCACTTATTCAAATAACTCTTATCTTGCATAATGCTGTCCTTAATCTTGAGCCTACCAATCAAAGAGCGGCTCATTTGCATGGATGCAATTCGTGGCTGTCGCGAGAGAAGTAGGCGAGTGAAGCGTTATGCAACCCAACCGTCGCGTCGTCGTCGCCGAGTGAATGAAACTGGCTCGAATCCATAAAATTGAGCCCTTACAAATATGAGTTCGAGGTTGCCTTTTTCCTCAATCGAACACGCCGCGAAGGGCTTCGAAATAGAACTGCACGTCGAAAGTACGTGCCTCGATTGAAAAAATCGTTCTTTTGTCCGAACCGATCGTTCCATCTGCGCACAGAATAATTGCTTTACAGTCTATGTTCACGTAGCCTTCAACTTTAACTTTATTGGACAATATTCCATAAGTACATTACGTTTCTTCATCGAACCTTTAAAAATACTCCTGTGTCAGTTCAGTTTTCAAATAATAATTAGGCACGTACATACACACGTGCAGAATGTTCGATAATTAGGTTAACGGAGATGATATATTTTTGTGTTAGAAACTGAGATGACAGATTTTTCATAGCTTTTAAACTTCTAATTGTTTTTAACATTTAGATGTCTTGCTGAAAAATTAATGAAACGTTCGTTTTTTTTTGTTTTTTTTTTAATTAGATTTAAAGCACACTATTTATATGCCGATATTTTTCTTAAGAAAGGTTATTCTAATTTTTTGTTATCTATCTCGAGTGTGACTGTTACCGAATACATTTTGCATAAAATATACACTTCGTAAGTTTAAACAAACAATATCGAAGACAAGTATTCTGATTGCGCGGAGATGCGTGTAACGAAATGATATGCGACATTGCGCGACAACGCACGTTCACCTGACGGCGATGTTACGTTAGTATCAGCATTCTGTGCGTCTCCGCGCAGCAAACGCAACAGTGCATTGCACTTGTAACCTCGAAAGAGCATTCGATGTCTCGGCAAGAGACGTGCCAATTACAACGCCACTCGCATGCAAAACGCGGTCCCTTTACTGCGTGACGTTGGCGACGAAGCGCGAAGATTCTGAACGATTTTATGATTTCGTTATTACGTAACGTTTATGAGACGCTCGGGGATTAAGGAAATTTTTGAGCGTTTCTATTACGTGATGTTATCAAGACATTCCTTCATCGATCGTTACTAACTTTCCCGCGTTTTATTAAAGACCACCGCGGAGTTCGGTGCGCGATAAAGCGATAAGGAACGAAGTGGAATATTGTAATATGTGTAACCTGCTAGCGCGATCGTATCGTTGTCTGACACGTTATTACGCGATTGGCTATTTTTAAGCGCCCGCATTGTAGATCGCCGCTGGAAAATTCGTTGCATGACGTAATCGCAAAGCGAAAAATCATGAATGATTAAATGTTACAAATAAAATATTTTGCAATTTTTACGAAATTTATCATTTCTTTAATGCTTTGTGATATTTTTAAAATTTTATATTATTATTTGGAATAGTCACAGTTTTAGAACATGTATATTTCGGCAGTATTTCATTCTGCAACTTTTTCTCTGCCGCTCGTATAATTGCATAACATGTTGCCGTCTATATGTTTATATTGAACCTTACACACACGACCATCGAAACGCGCGCGCTGCAATGTTGCAATATAGTGTTTTAATATCGTTCTTTCAGCAACTGTGAAAATGTTTTGAAACAGCCACTATCTCCTGTGACGCTCTCGCTTTTTTTCCCCCACTTATTATGTTGGTTACGTGAGACACGTCATTCGTTATCTACGGAACTTTACGTGAAACGGCGGTGCTGCGACTTTTTATACTGTAATAACTTTTATAATTTTCAGGATTGTTACATTTTTTATTTGCACAACTTAGAACCGCAGATTCTCCCCATTTTCGTTTTGCATTGTGGAATGTAATTTTATATACATAGCCGTATCTCCCAAAAGATACAATTAGGCAAATTAATATTCTATAAATAATGTTAATTATAATAAATCGAAATCCATTCTTCAAAAAAATATGTAAAATTAATAGCTATTAATGAATTTTTTCCATTGATACGTTTATAATGAATTCTTTCGAGAGAAAGAGAATTCCAACTCGTTAAAGTAATTTACAAAATGCATTAATGTTTTTCGAGTGTCGAACATTCTACAAATTCATTCTTTCTCAAACGCATTCCAGTGAATTGATCACCCGTGCAATTGATTTTTCGTCAGAATTTGTATCTCGGTTTCTATATGACACATATACTCGCAAATGTATGTTGAAATCCGTCATGATCGTCGGTATTTTATCGAAAAGCTGATGTTAGGCATATTCGAGCATTCCGCAAGTTATTTCAGTTCAAAATGGTTTCCATGAAACACTGCCCGCAAATCGATTTCGCAAAATCGCCGGGACGGCAAAAGAAACGCCGATTGCTCGGTCCGTTTCCTCAAACCCGATCGTCTTCATGATATCTTGCAGTATATCGTTGCTGCCACCGCGGCTATATTGATGGATCGATGAGGACGTTGATTACAGAAACTCGCCGGTTATCGCCGGTTATTACAGACTCGACTACCGGTTGGTTGCCTAGCGTTAAACGTCGCGGAAAGACAGGCCTCGCCCTCCTCGTTCCATTCCTGCCTTTCTTCCTTCGTGCACAGAGAAGTCGCTCGATCTGTTCTTCCTACCGCGTGTCTCCTCGCTCGTCTATCCTTTGTTCCGTCCCTTCCGCTCGCCTCCCTTTCGTGTCCCGAGTCTCTAACCACGCGTAACGAGAGATCGTGTTTTCTTTCCGCGCGACGTGCCACGCTACCTCGTCGTCCATAATTCACTCGGCGGAATGCAAAACAGGCCTCCTCCTTTCCTCGAGTCGCGCGATGATCAAAGACCGCGCCACGCCACGCCGCCCTGCCACCTGTTCCGCGAAGCGATCGAGCACATATCCTCGAGTGAAGGACGACCCGGCATCTCGTTTTCGTCCTACAACATTCGGGCTGAATGGGCACACCGGGTCGGCGCTCGCTCCATTTGGCACTTGCAACAAATTGAACCAATTGCCGCAGCACTTACGAGATAAGTTACATAAACGGACGGTACACGGTTGTACGCGGACTAGTCTTTTGCGCACCGGCCCGGCATGTGTACAATGCTGTAAGGAAATATAGGCGAAGCGGGGCGCACGTGTTCGCGAATGAGGATGATATTTCATACGGAAGAGTCACCATCGTGCCAATATCTTGCAACGGCAACCAATTTACTAAATCTGTACCTCGGAGATAACACACGGCCGCCTTTATGCATAGATATATGGAAATTTGTGCATTTCTTTCCGTATTTCGTGTTGCACGACACTGGTTGCACTTATTCCAAGATATCGATGTAGCAAACAGCGTTGTTTTTTACGTCAGATTTTTAATCGATTTATTTAACACTTGTAACTCGCGTCCTTTTCGCAATATATTTATCTTACATCTCAAGCAATTCCATCGTTTTGAAATATCGAGATATTCTTTTGCGTTCGAAACGTTCCGCAATTTTCTTCTCTTTTGTTTTGCGCGCATCTACATTTCATATATCGCGAATATTCGGAGGAAACAATAAACGATACGAGGACATAGAGAAATAGTTTTCGATCGCAAGTGAGTTGCTTCAATTGTTTGATATAGGAGAATTTCTAATTTTACATTATACGAACAATAATTTTTGCCGTATAAAAGAATTTTGCATCTCATAAGTGAAAGTTCTTCTATTAACGTTATCTTCCAGTGATATGCACATGTTGAAAGCTGCGTAAAAGGAAATTACAACGTACAATGAAAATAATATTTCGCAGTTGGATTTCTGAATTGTGATGCAATAACCGCGGTGTAGCTTAGATTGCTGTGCAAAGAAAGAGATAAACGGATCAGTTGCGAATGAAAAATAACGCTCGTCTGGCAGCGAATGAGACACCTTTATGTTCTCTTCTGAAAGTTATGTTACTCATTCGTTACTTGAATGGCAGGTTCTTTGTAAAGAAAATATAATCTAATTTTTCAGAAATATATACGTTCTTTCTTTGCGTCTAATTTTCAACTAGCATGACTGGACGTCGCAAACAGATGTTACGATTGTGCTCGAGTTAAATGTGAGACAGGCAAGACTAACATTGCGTCACTTTACGCAACTCCCACAGGAAGCAGGCGCGTATCTAGAAAAGACATCTTAGTGGCATATCGTTGAAGATAACATTTCTGGCTTGGGGTGAACAATAACCATTCGGTAATATCGGCCTGAGATCTCGCTATTAATATATACGTGTACTTATCGCAATTTCTCACAGAATAATACAGACATTATATGTACAGTTAAATCTTAAACAATTAAGGAATTGTTCGTGTTTGAGAAGGTTCGGGTGCGCGCAGCTCGCGCTGGCTGGCATTTGCTTACTTAAATGAGCGGTCATTCGCCGCAGTTTCCTCGACGTCTCGTGTTCTTCCACGATCAAACCAGGCGCGGAGCCGCATTACCGGTAATTTCGTTCCCTCGTACGATGGCGGCGGCGTACGCCAATGGCGCACCAAGAAAATTGCCGCGCGATGCCTCCGCGATAAAAGTAGCGAACGTGCCTCGGGGTACCAGGTACCCGGTCGATCGGTCGCGAGCGAGCGAGCGAGCGAGCGAGCGAGTGAGCAAGCAAGCAGGCGAACGAGTGAGTCACTTCGGCCCTGATCATACACGGCCAGGGTTCCTTTGCCGCATGGGCATTAAATACCGCCACTCCGGCGTCACCTCTGTGAAGGACTCCGTGCAGGACAAGAGAGTGATCTGGCCGAGAGCCAAGTGCTTCCTTGCATTCCTCTCGCGATTTTTGAATACGCGAGTTTTCATTGGCACGTCATCGCGCTTCCTGTTTCTTGACTAAATTTTTTTTTTTCGTTTTTTTTTTTTTTTTCTTTACACAAGGCTGCGAATTGTTTTTGTGATTTATTTGCCGCGATGCTATGTCAAGGAAAAATGAAAGAGAAATTTTGAAGGATAGCGTGTTTGACTTGATCGGTCCAGTTATTGCAATTGTAAAAAGAAGAAGTAACGTTCATTAGGCGCAATTCTTCAGTCTTGAATTTTATTCGTTGAAAGTCAATTCGCATTAACTTATTTACTCAACCTATTCTGACATCACCTCCACCTACGTCCGTGTCAAGAAAGTAGGCGCGCATCTCTCCGCCCGCTACCCGAAGCCGCGCACAGTCCGGATCAGAATTTTATCCGAATGAGACTTCCACTAAATTCAATCCATTACTCACTATCGGATACGCTGGCGGGGAGAGAGGGGGGGGAGGGGAGCGAGCGAGCGCGGGAGGCGCGAGAGACGAGAGCAAGAAATAAGGAAGAAGGGGAGAGAACCCGATCAAGGAACGAAAAGGGCAGAGATGGGAGCAAAAAGTGGCGAGGGTATATACCGGTCGCGCGCGGTGCAGCGAGAGGATGAAGAAGAGACGGAGGTATAGGGAATTCACGTAGAAAGAGCGAGGACGAGAGGGGAATGCCCAGCAGTCTACCGGTCGCCGCCGCCGCCGCCGCCGCCGCTCCGTGCTGGTTGGAGGTTTCGTAGGGGTGGAGAGGGAGAACGCTATTGGTAGTGTTGGTGATGCTGGGGTGGTGGCAACCGCCGGCGGTGGTAGGCAACGAAGGGGATGCCGAGGGGGAGAGAGATCCCCGAGGAGCTGGGGAGAGAGAGATCACGATGGTGCGAGAGAGGAGAGACGGAGGATGAGAGGGATTTAAATGGGAGAAGAGAGGGGTTAGTCGGGAGATGGGGGAGAGAGGGAGCGCGAGAGGGGTGGAGGAAAAAGGAGATAGACACAGAGGGGAATCCCCGCGTGCGCCAAGCACCCAGGGTGACTCGTCACTCCGCGAGTTGGGTTGGGTTCGTCCTCCTCCCCTCACCCCTTTCGCACCCCCCCCCCCTCTTCGCGCTCCCCCTCGGCCAGGGGGATTGGTCGGCTCGTATGGGGTGGCGATAGTGGGTGCTGGGGTCGCGAATCGTTTCTCGGCCATTTCACCTCGACTTCCACCGAAATAGAACGCGCGGATATCGCGCTCGATCTGTACTTTAAGAATTAACGCCGAAACTACGCCGGCGTTTAATGGAAATGTAAATTCGGGACGCAAATTCCGACGCAGTGCGATTCCGATATCGTTGAGAGAGCGCGATAAATCTCGCTTTTGATTATATCAATTCTGGAGAAAAATATTTCAAAGTAAAAGGATAATTAAATAGAAAAGCTAATATACACACTGAAGCTGGCAATATATATAGTTGATCCACTGTGAAGTATATTAAATGATACGACAAGTCTAGAAATATTAATTTGATAGTAATAATACTTTATTTTCTCCACTTGAATAAGGAATGTACTTCTTTCACATATATTCATTTACAATTTAAATCTATCGATATGATTTATTACGTACATTGAATTATGCACACTTGTTTCTTTTTGTCGCATATAATTATTAAGTTTTTCAGTCTGTAACAGGAAGAATCGAAATCGTTTAAATACGATCAGAGGGATCTCGCTTGTTAGAAATTTTCATCTCAATTGTCTTTTTGCGGATAACCGAGGTGGACCCGTTAGGCGCGTGATTAGGGCACGAAACGGTAACGAAAGAGTTAAATTTCGTGGGCACACAGGGCTGGTGCCCCAGTCCCTCTTCCCCACAGCGACAGCTGGGTCGATATATGGCGACGTTGCCGAGCGTGAACCCTGGAGCGCCTCGCACGCGCTCCGTCGACGCCGCTGCGCCGCGCCGCCGCCGTCGCCGTCGCCGCATTGCATGACGACGCGAAACTTTCGGCCGACGCGTGATCCCACGAACGCGTCGCGCCGCGGTCAATAGCTTCGCCGCGCCAATTATGCATGGGCAGTTTCCGAGCCCTTTATATCCCAGAAACGCTCGCCGGTCGACCTTGTATTTATTTACGTATCGAAATATATCGCGGACACGGCGGGCGCCTGGCCCCGACCGGCCGGCGGCGCGCGTTCCGTTCTCTCCTTCCGATCCGGGATTCCGGTTTTGCACACGTTCGTCGGAGAGATGAGCCAGCCCTCCCGCTCGAGTTCGAATACCGGTACTTTGGCGGATGAATCGGGAGGGAGAAACGCGCGCAGGCAGATCGGCGGAATTTCCCGCCGTCGTCGAGTTGATGAAACGAAAACAAATGCCGGCGATTGATCTTTCCGCGTGCGCGCGCGCGGCAGCGGCGAATTAAAAATCGGCCGTCGCCGATTCTGTTTTCCCTGCATAATGTTTCGATAACATTACCGCGGCTCGTATTCCGAGGTGCGGGCGGCGCCGATCGATCTAAACGGGCGCTCGACTCCGGAAAAGTGTTGCGATGATGCAAAAACACGGAAGGGATGATGTTATTTAATTGCGTGCACACGCCAGCTCGCGGGCTATCGCAAAGTTAAAAGCCCGACGACGCATTTTTATGCGCGTCGCAATTAATGCGGTCGATCGACATTCGAAACGCAGATAACCGCTGTATAATTACGGCGAAACCAGATTATCGCAGAATTGCAAACCGCAGAGCGACCGGGCGTGGAGAGAACAAACGTCGACTGGCACTTTCGAAAAATGCAACCAATCATGTCGCGCAACATATCGTTGCAAAAAAAAAAGAGGAAAATTATCGCATTGATACACGATCGTATATACGCCCGTTGGGTGAGAGATTAATGTGAAAACGAAAGAATATATACACGCATACACACACCGCGCTTACCTGTCTCGAAGACGGATTGCGAAAGCGCTACGCTATCCGGCCAGCACCGTCGCATTTTTATGCATCGCCGTCGCACAGGCAGGTACCTCCGTGTTTGCCCGTGAAGTTCACAAGGGCAGATATGGTCGGCGATAAATAAATACCTGAGAGCACCGTGAACGCGCAGCCGGTTGTATATGCATACACCGAGAGCCGCGGCCGCGTACGTGTGACCCAGTCTCTCCACCGGCGGAACTATGTGGAAAACATTTTCCGATAGACCCGCCGACGGGTTTTGCCGCGGGACTGTATCGGGTGGGCGTATTACCGTCGCGTATATTATGGACATACATAGTCGTGCAGGAACAGCGAAGCCGCTACGTCGTTCGATTCTATTGTAGAGTCACCTCGGCGACTATTATTATGCGCGACGTACAGTAACAATCAAAATTTCACGCTGTCTATTGATAACTATAATAGGAATATCCTTTTTATTTTATTGATTTCACTTGTAATAAGATTATGTATGATAAACGAGTGTAAGAAATGCAAGTTGCTAGAATAATGCAAGTACACTTTTTATGTTAATCTTCTCTAATGTCTCTAAAACAATTTTACTCTAATTCTAAGAAATTGCTGCAGTTTTAAGAAATAGAAGAAATATAGGCCAGATGAATAAAGTATTTCCGAATTTATTTATGTAAATGGAGTATTTAAAATAACGCTTGTCCTTGGTGACCCACAAATCTCACAATCAGAGATAATGACAACTTGAGAGCAGCAAAAAAGTAGCAATTAAGGGAAAGGGAGAAAAATAGTTCGCTAATCTCAAAATATATTAACCGAGCTTGGTACAGTTATTCTGGAATCTAGGTTTTGAAGACCGGATCGATGATACAGCGCGGAATAATAAATTCTGATCCAAAAGTACCGATGACTTCAAGATATAGATAATCGATGCATCCAACGGCTTTTCGCAGTGTTTATCGGTTCTTCGACTTTTTCCTTTTCTTCTTCTTATCTCCGCATCTCACACTCTCTCCCTTCTTGCAAAAAATCTCATCGATGGCGAACGTCCTACGAGCTAACACCCGGGTTAAACTTCGATTGCTTCGCTCTTTTTATATCAGAAGAATCGTAACAACCGTTCAGTGACTCTCAAAGTCTAACTCGATCGTTTTGTGCTATATTTACAAGTCTATAAATGGTGTATCAGATATCAGAAATTTTCATATTGTCAGTTGATAATGTTATTACGGTATTTGCTACATTTTTTATCGGTTCATTAAATTTTATAATAGAACTTTATGAAACATTCTTTTTGTAAAGTTGTGCATTTGAGATATAAACAGAATACGTCAATTTATTGACAAGATGAAGAAAATTTCTTTGTTAAAAGAAATATTCTAATCGGATTTCAATCATCTTGAACTCGTTTTTAATTTTAATTTCATGTTTCGCAGACGTAAACAAATAATTATTAGTTTCCGCGAGCTGTATGTACGATCCAGCGAATTAAATGTCTCTCCGTCGACAGCCGCAAAAAGTTTTGTTCGTCATGAAAAATGGGGATACCACGCTACGACGTTGCTTTGTGTCGAGCTTCTATGATTTGTATGGCATTCCATAGAATCAGATACCATTGTTCGCCGACAAATTGCCTTTTGTCAAAATAAAAAAAAAATTGAAACGGAAAGGATTCACGCATCGTGACATACCTATCGGGATGTTTCGCATTGAAAAAACAAATGTATTCAAAATGGCCGATTGGTACCTGTACGCTATTCACGCATTTTACCCGAAATGCATTTTACTACCGCGTCGCACTTGATTAAGCTCGAAACTCGTTACGCACCCCCTAATTTCGTTAAAAGGGGTATCTACATTTTAAAAAATTACATTTAGAATTAATTATTTTTTTAGAAACACGGAAAACATTTGGCAGCACTAATACAGCTATAGAAAAGTGTTTGATTATCATTTTATTAGATTCATATAAATAGTTATAATAGAAATCGTTTGCATACATGTGTGAACGGAAGAAAAACACGGCAAAATATTTTTTTATATACACGGAAAAAATTTCTTAGATGAATATACTTTAATAAAAATGAATTATATCCGAAAAGCTGGTATCACAGAATTGCTCGCGTCGGGGAGCGACCAAGATCCGCGTGCAGTCTCCGTAGTCGTGCCGCTGCATATTTAATTCCGCGCAGCTTCCCGCATCACGGAGAAAATTTATGGTGACCAGCGACTAACGAGAGAGAGAGAGAGAGAGAGAGAGAGAGAGAGCGAGAGAGAAAACGGTACCTTATCGCGGATAATCTAAGAACGAGGAACGAAGAGTACGGTAGCCGCTGCGAATAAAGCGACGGCAGTGGGTGCGGAGCACGCGAGCGAACGTACGAGTAGGAGGAGTAACCTTTTCGTTCAAAGATCTAGTACTTGGGATGCCAACGGTTATTCGAGTTGGCGAAGAAACCAAGCACAGCCGACTTCTCTTCTTCGTTACTCGTCGCGTTGGCTGGCGTCTTCGACGTTACATAATCGCGTGTCTCCCTTCTCTCTCGTCTCCTCTCCGCTCTGACGTCTCTCCTCAATCACCACCTATGATGAGGCCAGCGACTACATAGGCGGAGGTGATACACGCGTAGTCTGGAGTAGGAGGCGACGGCTCAGTGATTCGTCTTGCTTGCTTAGACGGGTCAAAGGCTTCGACTCCGCGACGCTCGCTCACTTGTCACGAATCGTGAACTTTTACGAGGTTTGTCTAACGGTATCGATATCTCGCACGTTTTTCTAGTGAATGGGTCGTATGAATGAGACAAAGCCAACATTTTTGTTTATATATAAAACAGGACGCTTGATAAAATATAAGAGATAATATTAGACCATTTGCTTGTGCTTGCAAGTTGAAATGTTTATTATGGATGTACTTTAATATTGGATTAGAATTTTCTATTTTCTGCTAAGAGTGAATTATTTTATTAAATAATCTGTTCACAAGTCACATGTGTGAAAACTGTATGCAGCACAAGAATAATACTTACATATTGATCTAACATATTTCATCTTTCGTTCTCTTCTCAAATTAGATGACAAATGAATTAATTTTCCAAACAATCAAGGAACTTATAATTTTAATGATGCAAGTACATTTATCTCTTTTTTTCTGTTTTTCTATTTATAATATATAACATATTTTATATCTATATCATAATATATAAAGTTATATTATTGACTGTTACATGTGCCATTCAAAATAATTTTCCCTAAAATTCGTGATGACATAAAATCATCGCATGTAATGTTGTCAATATATTTAGCGATGAGTATTAATATTTCCGAATCTGTCTCCTTTATTCGATGTTTCAATTAAACGGTTGTCTCCAAGTTACGAACGTTCTTAATTAACTGGCTGATCAAGCGAATCATAAAAACATAGCAGTAAAATATGTACTACAATACGTTTACTCAATATAAAAATTTCATGTAAAACCCAAAATTCGCGTTGTTTTCGCATACTCTCTGTGTAAATTATCCTAGCTTTTTGTACAGGATATTTAGAAACCCCGCGTTCCACTCCTTTTGCCATGAAAACCATTCTCGCGACATTCACGAGAATGCAAACGTATATGCATACCTTCGTGTATTTTTCGGTGTCGTGTATGCAATGCACGGTGCACGACTGTAAAACACAACGACGTCTATAAACGCGGTCAGCGTTTCGAGAGCATTGACGCGAATCGCGGCAATATCCGAAGTGCACGAGCCGAAACGGATCGCCCGGAACAGAGAAAGCTTTCTGCACCTTGCTCATTAATTCGATAGAGCAGAAACAATTTTCTTTTTCGTCCTTTGTAAAAAGAAGCGCGCGATAGTAATCGTTGCGCACAATTTGTAATGATAAACCACCACTCGTGATTGATATTGCGCATTCGCGCCCAAATATTCCACGGACCATTGTAGAAACGCATTATCGAAAAAAATTCACGACCATTAATCGCGAATGGCATTAAGACGTGTGGCGTAAGAATAGCTTGTGACGTAAGAATCGTTCTGCAGTGTGAGAGTTTCTTCTAGTGTGAGAGTTAGCACGGGTAAAAGCCCGCTCGCTGTGTAAACGTTGTACTGTAGGTGTGGCAAAAATACCACGGTTCTCCAACTCTTCTAATTTTCCGCTTTATAAATCTCACAGTACGTTTTCTGTATATTTCTCTTTGTTGTAACTTGGTCGCGGCACGCGTTTGAATTTTTAGACACGTTTAAACACGCTCGCGTGCGCAGAGACACGTACGACAAGACCCACATGGCCGGTTTTGTTTGATCGGGGTCGATGAACTGTCAACGTGTCGAACTCCACGGTGAACTTTCACGTCAGCGCAGCGGCCAATTCCGCGAATTGTAAATCGCCGAGGCCAGGCGTCGCGTCGCACCGCGTCGTTGCAGAAATTCATCGTGCACGGCGAAATTCAATTACAGGAATGTGCGTGGCCGATTGAGCATTGCGAGGAAATGGGCTTTCTATCCGAGAAGTCGTAACTTTTTCTACGAACAAAGGCTTTTTCTACTAATAAAAATTGAAAAGGACTCGTAACAAGTCCGACAATAATAATATAATACGTTGCATATTTTTACCATCATTACGGCTACATTGTAATTTAGTTTCAAATGCTTTTTCTTTTAAATTAGCACACAGTATTTCACATGTGGCACGTATACAAAATTTCAAATGAGTTATTAAATGTTAACTATACAAGAATGTCATATATTAAATAAAAATTACATATGGTAATTATATTTTTTCATATATGTTAAATAATCTTTACAACTAAATAACTATTAAACACAGAGAAAATAAGAGCTTGTGTATTCCGCAAAAATAAATACCAAAGTAAGTTTTTTATATCAGATTTTATTTTACATGGATTATCAATGAATTATTTAATGAATTGCTTGAAACAGGTGAATGTAAAATTGTTTACCTTTGAATCCGACACGCATTACACATTTGACGTTTTGTGACCGTCTTTTGTACCATATGATCGTTTGGTCAATCGATGCGCCCCGTGGCATCTGCCAGCCACGGAAAACGGAACAATGCATATGCCGGAGAAACTGCAGTTTCCTGACGTTTCTGACGCGCCGACGGTGCCGTTATCGCAAGGTCACGCGCGTCGAATCCACAATCGCTTGTGGTATGAACTGCGTGTGCAAATACTGGAGTACTGCGAATTAAGGCCGAAACACGTGACACCACGCAACAGCGCGGCGCGGGGCACTTTTTTTTTCACTTTATACGCGCGTGTACGCTTATGAGATTTTGCAAAATTGAAACTGTCAAATGGACGGCATTTAAGAATTAAATTAGAAAAATTTTGTCGATACTTTTAAAGCGCGTATAAAAAAACGAAAAAGACTTGTCACACTTTACATGCGGAGCGCGTTGTTATATCTAATTTGCATTTAGTTGCAGCTACAGTTAGATTTATGGCAATGTGTTAAAAAGTAAAGTCGATTTGCTTGACGCTAAAATATTCACATAACAAACTATTAACTGTTCCATTAAAAACGGGAGATTATTTTATCCATTATAAATGTTGCTCGTGATATTGCATTTTCCCTTTCTGTATTTCGTTCCGCGGACATCCCAACGGACCGCTCGCACAGAGGAAAACCCTCACGTAGGAAAATAAAATTCTATTACTTCCTGTTGACTGACAAAACAACACGCAAGTTTGGATGCAACTGACGAAAATAGATCATCATTAAAACAGAAGCTTTCTGTAGGTTTGCCACGCGTCCAGCGTGCCACCCACGAAGGAAAACCAAGCCGATTTACGGACTTTAAGCGGGTTACAAATCCTTTTTCTAGCGACTTGCTGACAGACCGACAATGCTTACACAAGCGTGAAAAATGGATCCATGCGTAAAATATAGACTTTAAAAGGTAACATTAGCCACACAAAGTGTATTCGTCATGGGAATTCCTTTATTTTCCATGCTTGACCGATTCTTTTTCCCACGTTTGCCTTGTTGATTTGGCGATAACGCCAGATTGTAAAAACATTTAACGAGTCAGCCTGTTCAAACTTTTGCCGGTTTAATATATCCGTAATACGAATTTCGCAATATTTTCGCGACGAAGCCGAGGACGCGTAGACGACGCATTATTAATTATTTATATTTAGCACGGCGTCACCTTGTCCGCGGTGCACCTTAAATCCACTGCACAGCTCGTATACCGATATGCTGCGGAATATTAAAGAAGATAGCACAACATGTAACATTGTTGCGCGATGTAACACGCGGTAAACCGCGATAATGTGTTCCAAAGTTCCTCTATAGATGAACTCTACGCGCTCGTGCAGCGCGCTTGCGAACAAATATCTAATTCCTTCGTGTCACGGAATGTAAGTAATTATACAGTATCTTACAGTATACATTACATAAATGTTAATAAGCACTATAAAAAATGTGTTGTCAATAAATATTATAAAAAACATTTCAACACGCAACAGGCGTAAATTATCATGTTTTTTTTTTATTAAATATTTATCATGTCGTCTCGTAAACGGAAAATTCTGTTTAATCGTCCTCGTCGTATCTCCGTGCGGAATAAAAATGTTTCTCTCGTGTACGAATTGACGGTTGTACACGCATGCATCACGTTGCAGAGTCTACCCCTAACGAGAACTCGTTTCTCTACTGATATTATCATTCGGATCCCTCCCCAAAGAAACAAGTCCACGCTGTAATTCTCCACCGTGTGCGTTTTCTTCCTTTTGTCTGGCCGAGAGTCGACGAGATAATTGCGAAATGATTTCGCACGCGTTAGGGATACGAGCGTAGAAACACCGAAGATGATATATCTTGTTTTTCAAGTTTCCTTACCGGAGAGTGCTGCGTCTTTTCTTTTTCATTTTATTTTTTTATTTTTGTTTTATTTATCGTGTCACGCGATTGCCGTATCTTGCTCGTTTATGCTCCCTCATTAATGTAATAACCCCTTTGTGTTCCTTGTATTTTATGATTCATTTCTTCTCTCCGATACACTTGACCGAGCGATCTTTTATCGTTTCGTGATGTTGACAAACTTTAATTCTCTCCAGACGAGTCTCTCAGATACGTGATACTAAAAATAAATGATTTTTTTTATATTGAATTAAAAACTGCCTTTCGCATGATTAATCTTAACACATTCCGGTCTTCATTATTCTATTATTTATCTCTCATCTCTTATTATCAGTATTCGGAACCGAAGGCTTAACAATGGTTTTTCAAAAAGTGCCCGTCACGCGAGCCTATTAGGACGTGCAGTGTTGAATATCTCACATACGAGTTCCGCATTTTCTTCCTGTTTACATCGGCCGGTGTTATCTCACGTCAAGAATTCGACTCGTTGTGTTCGTTGTCGCGGAAGCGATCGCGTAACTCTTTGAAACGATACCGACATGTCGCCGGCGAGAGAAATGGAAGAAATACGAGGCTACGATTCGCGTAAACATCGTGAAATCGTTGTCCTAGCACGTCTTCGCCCGACACGGCGCGCTTATATTACGCAGAGGAGCGCGCAAACATACACGCGTGTGAACACAAACAGGCATACGCCGCTCGCGGAGGAGAGAACCATGCCCAGCTGAGCGTGGTGAAATCGTCGGCCGCGTGGAGAGAAGGGAGCCCTAGAAAAAGGCAGCCTCGGTGTGAACACCGCGACGGGAGGCTGCAGTTGCGCTGCACGCATCCAGTGGCGTAACTCTTGCACCAGAGCCGCACCTTGCAAAATATTTATGTATTCTCCCGCGCTTTTAACGCCGCCGCCGTCACCGCATGTTCTCGACGTGTTTTTTACGCCTCTCGTTCCTCGTCTTGCCTGATGTCCGCCGCATGTATTTGCGGCAACGCGCAATTGGCGGTCAATTCAGATGATTAGTATCTTCCAAATGTATATTTGTAAAAGCGTTTCCTGCCAGAAGGAGAATCGCTATCGCGCGAGAACGTCCGTGTGTGACTGTCGGAAAGCGCGCTATTCTCCGCGAGCCGAGTAATTTTTCTCGGCGTGAAAGTCCGCGGAATTTCAGAGACAACGTGGGACAACGCATGGGTTTTCGTGCGCGATAATTGACCGCTTGCAATCGTTTTCGTGGAAGAGAGTTACGCCACTGGCTCGCGCGCCGAACCTCCTTTCTCGCTCGAACCTTGGTCTCTTCCTCTTTCATTTCCTACCGTCAGGGTCTCGTCTCCCTCGTTCTCGTCCCTCTCAGACGTCCGTAGTACGTCGAAGAGTTCTCCTTCACCGCCCCCTCGAAAATATCGCGTTGCGCTCGCGGCGTGTGTCGTACAGAAATACAATCGCCGTAAAAGTGTTAGAAGCCGGCGGACGTTGGATTTCACGGCAGACACGAAAAGTTACTCCGGCGAGATTCTCCCCAAGAGACAACTTTACAACCGCGTTGTAAAGCGTGACGACTGGAGCTGTTTCAAGGGCTCAGACGCGAATGATTTTGCGTTTTTCCTTTTTCTTTTCTTTTTCCGGCGTCGAATTTTCTTGCCGAGTGATCGACGCAAGTTACACGACCGAATATCGCGCTGCATCTTTCCACTTGCCGTCTTAGGCGTATCGGTTTACAGTATCGGTCGTCGAGTAACAATACACCGCACCTCCCACTTGCATCCTTTTTATCTCTCTCTTTCTCTCACGACATCTCTGACACGCAACGTACACCGTGTATAAGCGAGTGGCTTTCTCCACGGGGCAGAAGCACGAACGACAAACGCTGCAGCGGAATATAGGCGCGGCGGCGGTCGTAATATCGACTACCGTTATTTCTTCTCGTTCTTCCGACTTCTCTTCTTCTCCGTGGACGATCGGCTGCCTTTGTGAGCCGTTCCGAAGGTAGAAATTTTCGTGACATTCTCTTTGTCCCCGTCCATCCGGATCTACATCATGCATATCGATCGAAAGAATGAAATATTCCGACGCGACGCTGTTTGAATCGAAAATATACACGAAGAATAAAAAATCGAAACAAACTCAATTCGAGAAATCTAATTAAAGTGATAATCAGAAAGTTCGTAAAATTGCAAGTGATGAAATCACGCTCGTAGAAATGTTCTTATTTAGCGTGATAATCGTAATCTTATCAGAAATCATCGATTAACCGAAAGCTTGTGGCTGCAAAATAGTGTTTACCTTATTGGAAAGCGACTGGCAAGGGTTAGAAGCTTTGGAAAGTCGTGGAAAGCTTGGGAACCACTGCTACAGAAGAATTAGACTTGTAACAGGTGTTAGGTATTTAGAAACCTGCCAGACAGGCTGCATTGTCCAGACACTGTCTGACCCGATTCGCAGAATATTTTCGTGACTATTTATTTTCCAAGATTATATTGTATCTTTGTGTATACGTGACAAAATCGCGAAGAAAATTCTTATACCATTAAGCGCACCTTAATTACGGAGTTAATTAGGTTCGTTATCAGTTATTGCATCAGTTACGAAAATTATAACAATGTTGATGCTGACATCATAGTATAATTGGCTTGCCTAGGATATGGGGATCCACTTCGTAATCATTGTTACGCAATGCCCGATCTTTATTAACGTTTTTTACCTCCAGAATAATCAATTCTATTGCCCGTTTTATACAAAGTCTCAGAATTGATGAAAAAAGTGAACAGGTGTTGTGCTTTTCGAAATTGGAAGTCGATTTCTTTTAGCTAAAGTGGAAAAAAATTCATCATTTTTTACAACTTTCCAATGCTTCAACGTCCGATATTTAGTAATTTAATAGCTCAATTATGTAAATCGGGAATTAAAATTTATTTAAAAATTTATCTTAAATTATACGATAAATTGCATTAATTAGTTTTCTCAGAAATTTAATTCACACGAAGCTTTCGTGTAATAATCTTCATTATCTTAATGACTTACAATTCGAAAATTTTATCAGTATTTCGATATTTAACATAAGTTAATCGAAAATTTCACAAGAAACGACATTACATGCACTGTCCGGCAATTCTAAGACGCTTCTCGTGTTCGCTTCATTCTGTCATTCTTCGCACGTTATCATGAAGGAAAACGTTTAAGAATCGTACTCCATCATCGTGAGATTATAATGAGCGGCTATTCATGCATCATAGTATCCGTCGAGCGGAAAAATCCTGACGGGAAACCCAATGGTGCATACGTAAAACGGCGGCGGTGCCCCTTCGCGTCTTTGTCGCGCGCTGTGCAAGAGTGTGCAACGCGCGAATGTGTCTCCTACGGCCTTTCATTCTCGTCCGGTCTCTGCATATCTGCATTAAAATAACGGCACCTCGACTACGACACACAGGCGTCACACTCGCCTAACGTGACTTCTCCGCCTTCGACCTCGAACCTACGACGCGGCCTCTCTCGTTGGCTTCTTTTCTACCTGGATTTAGACCGGGCAGGCGAATAATTCGAAGATTACGGAACGATCGCGCAACTAATTTTAAAGCCGCTTACATTTTTGAGAACTGAAGGGAAAAGAGAAATTCTTTCGCGTCGATATTAATTTCTGTAAAATATCCAGCCGTAAGTCATACAAGGCTACTTATTCATTGATCCTGCCTTTCCGATCTTTTATTGTTATCTATATTGGTAGTCGAGAGTAAAATAATTAAGTCATAAGTCGCAATTTTATATAGACGATTAGGCTGCAATAAATTTAAGCTAATCTCAATTGGCTTCCCAATAAAGAGTGTTTCATACTTCTGCCTCTACGAGACATGTTTCTAAGAAGTGCCAATGAATCCTAATGAGATACGTTCGTTGAACCATTTACATTCGAGATATAAATAAATATTCCGTAATCGGAAACTGTTATTCTCGTGATTAAAACTGTAATTTAATATATGACATACATAATTCCTTTTTGAGCAAGTGGGATTAAAAATGCTTAATAATTAAAATTGCAGATGACGCTATACACTTTATTTTCTTAATTATACGTTTTAGAGAAATGTATATTGATTAATTTACCATTTTAATTCTTATCGATTTCTAGAAGTTTGGAATAATCCGTTGTTATTAGAATTATCTTGAATTATCGATGCCGCAAAATGCTCTAGTTTCAAACTTCGATGTTGTACGAAAATAAGAAATATTAGGGACAATGTAACCGATGATAAAGGTCAATTTAATATAGCAACGCAAAAAAATACTAGTCGATGTTATAATTCGCGAAAGAAGAAATAATGCCAATAAAACGGGATATTTTCATTCTCTTCATTACAATCTGAACTGTGTCGAGTATTACTGGATTTAGAAACGGGATGCTTGCCTAGCAACTGGCAAAGCAGAAGAACGAATTATCGATTTTGACAAAACCAATGTCGAAAAATAGCGGTGAGGCGTAGAAATGCTTTAACTCACGCGTGCCGCAACTGCGATTCGCGCTAGTCCACGTCGCCCGCTCCAAAACTCTCCTTCCCCTCCCTGCCTGCCTTTCCTTCATCTCTCACCCTCCCTTATTCTTGCACCTGGATCACGTTGCATTGTTCGTTCCTGCCGCGGGATGGACAGAAACAGAATGGCAGGAGGCCCTGAAAAAGATCCGAAACAAAGGGAGCAAGAACGAGAGAAGGGAGATGGAGAGAGATAGGCAGGAGGAACAACGAGAAGGAACCGTCAGAGATAAAGGAGGAGAAGCAGGATAGTCTGGCGGAGGTGGACGAAGAGAAAGAGAGACACAGGAAGAGAAGGATAGTGTCGAGATGGTACGAGAATAGAAAGAGGGAGAGAAAGAGAGAGAGAGAGGTGTTTTTCTTCCGAAGGGGACTTTTTGCGCTGGCTTTGCACGCTCGTCTCTCCTCGGCGAAGCGGCACAACGCGACGCGCCGCGCCGTCGTAGAAATCGCCCCCGTGTATCCGCCGGGGTGGCGAGTGGGGGCAAACGAGTTATCGGTATCCCGCGAGAGTCGGTACCTCTGGGTGGGGGTGCAGTAGGAGCTGAGTAGGGGACGACGAGAGGGAGGCTGAGTCTGGGACACGGGGAAGGATGATGGAGAAGTGGCGGGGCAATTTCCCTCGGCGGTGGAGGGGAAGGGCGTCAGCTGCGTAGTGCCGGCTGGACCATGGGCGGGACGGGGAAGCGGTCGGAACGAGGAGAGCTGAGTCATAGCGTTGTTGCCACGTTCTTCGCCGGCCTCGTTGGGGCGTCCCGACACGACGGAGGCCTGCGATAGTCGCCGTTTGTGTCAGTGTCGTCTGCCCGAGAACGTATACCGTCTGCCTCAGGAATGGACGACGTTTCCAGGGAGAGATATGCCGAATTGTTTTTTCGTCAAATCAAGAATCCCCCTGCCGCACGGTGGACCTTTGTCCCCAATTAGGAGCAATTCCCGTAAACGATTTTTACCGGATCCATTCTCCAGACGTTTCTCGTTTATTGAAGTTTTCTCATTAGGTTTCGATATTAATCCAAGTTTCCTCCCTCTGGCTTGATTATGACACTAGCTCCAACGAGTACTTTCTGCGAATCGAGGGTGGAATATAATGGGAAAACGCATTAGAACGTCGTTTATCGAAGTCTTCTCGAATCTTGGACGTTTTAAATTAAGATGTATGGTCACTAACAAGTGCCATTCTATCATGATACAGTAGAATACATTTATATAACTAGTTCGAATATAAATTCGTGTAACTGATGCCTGCAACAGGAGTCCATTGCAAATTACGCGTATGTACTCTTTGTAATTTCTACATACGCGATATTGCCATTATAATCAACCCTCTCGTTAAGTAGTTTAGCTAGGTAATATTAATTACATGATTGAATCATCTAATCATGACCGTAATGGATAGCATCGTTAGATCGTTAAGCATACATCGTAATTCCGTGATGATTATAGCAAAACTCTTCGATACTTTTTTTTCTTTTTGCATTTATCTTATTCAGATGCATAAAACTTGATTTCTTCTGACATTTAGCAATCAACATCGGAATATTTTTATTTATTAGCACTCAGCTCTCATTAATAGATCGATTCCTCGCAATACTTTGAAATATTTTATTGTTTCACAAGACACAGGATAAAAAATAGACTTGCAAGATTTTACATAATATCCGCGTTCAGCATCACGGAATAATTACGTCTATTTTTTGTAAGCAAGAAAAAAAAGACATCGGCAGAAGTAAATAAGAAGTAACTGATAAATTTTTATGTCTATCAATCTCGAGCTGCTTAAGATTTCCAACGGTATCAACGTCTTCGTAAGAGCTGTTTTATACGGTGAGAGCTAGAGCAGAACCGGCGAGAGAGCACAGGCAAGCAGAGGAACAAAAGCCTTCTCTTCTCTCGTCGTCACTGTATGGTGTGCCCACTCTGCATTGTGTTCCTTTTTACCCGCGTTGCGCTTCATGGAATCGCGAAACTTCGCATTGTTGACGTTAGATCGTCACACTTGCGAAAATCTGGACTCTCCTGCTGCACATAATCGTGTGTATATTTCGCGCGAGTGCCTAAAGAATGCACGAGATATTTTATTTGCGCGAAGGAAAAGCGAGAAAGAACCGTGCATATAAAAATACGAATATTCTTTGGGGAAAAATTAACATATTTCTCAAAATAACATTTTGTTTTATATAGGTACATTGTCGAAAAAAGTTACTAGATGAAAGCAGATTATTTACGATCTATATTTTTAAATAGATTATTTTTCCAGGCTGACATTTTGAAAGAATACAAAACGTTTCGAAGCAAAGAAACGCATTAACGATTCATTATAAAATTGTATCGACAAAAAATGAGAGAAATGCGAAATTTTTAGCTCAATAATGTTCACAGTATTGTAATTTAATATAGTGCACATGCGAGGCTTTCGCAATAAATACGATAAATGCCATGTTACTATCTTTATGAACGCCTCTATAAACAAGGGGACGACGACGCGTCGTGAGCGGGCGGAATAGATCAATAATTCGTTATTTATAACGCTGACGAGTTTACGGAAGACGAGTTTCTGCGTTTGTCTCGCCCCTCAGACTGTTCGCCGTGGGCCGATGTATTGATTTCCTGTATGTCTCCCGTTTGAAACGTGGAAAGACGTACGATCGTTCGAACGTCACCGTCGCGATGGACGGCGCGATTAAAGCGGCTTAGGTTCGTCGATGTAATCACGATAATGTCCACCTGCAGCCTACGTGTGTGCACTGATAACGCGACGCAAATATATTTAACACTCCAACCGATGAATCATCGACAATATCGCTAGTTTTGAAGTACAGAACAAACGAATCGTTTTTACAAACAAACTGTGTTCGTAATAAAACAGACTTTCGCGTTCTCACTAAACGAACAAACTACATCTGAAATCAATTCACCAATACTTTGAACCATTTTCTGCAAATTTCTTTTCTCCGCGAGACCGAGATCGAAATCGTGACGCGTGTTTGTGGAATTAAACTAAGTGCAATTTTTATTCGCAGAAATATATTGTGGAATTTATCGTCGTAAAATGTTAAGTGCGCGAAAAATACGTCGTTTCGACGATTGTTTTGTTCGCAGCTAACATTAAACTATCGCGCTAGAATTGCAACAAAGCTACACCGTCCGCGAACGTGATCATTACTTCAAATAGCGTCTTAAGCGGCTTCGGTTGCATTATCCAGCCCGGACAGCGAACGAGCGAGGCTGGCGTTCTTGTAACGTAGGAGAACACGGCGCTGACCTAGAGACTCCTTCGGTTTATGGAGACCCATGCTAATGCCGCCACATAAAGCAGAACCCGTCGTGTGTCGGCCAGAAACGGGGGAACCAAGCCTGGGAGCGAGTCTGCCCGAGTAAAATTCCTCGATGAGCAGCGAGGGGGAGAGGAAAGGGCCGGTGGGAGCGATTATAGAAGGGAAGGGATACGATTGACGGCTCGCTCGCCAGGCAAGCCAGCCAGCCAGCCACCGTGGCACTCGGCTTTCCTCTCCGACGTTACCCTCTTCCTCCTCACCGTGCTGCATCCCACCACGCGTCCACAGCCCCGCTAATCTCCCCCTGCCTTCGCCCGCTTTCACTCATACGAGCGACGTAGAAAAGGGCGCTCCTCGTATGTGAAACAGTGTGAAACTTCCACCAAAGCGCGCCGACCAACGTGACTGTGTGCGTGCGTTTTTTTTTATTAGAGGAGAAACGTGGGGATGAGCGCGTTGAGGGGAGTGGAAGGGAAAGGGGGACAAGAACGAGGAAGGAAGGAGAGGCCAGCAACGGCTCTCTCGCGAGCGAGAGGCAGAACGCGGTCGCGATTCTAGTACGTGTCGAGTCTCAAGAATTTTCTCTGAATCTGATGAAAATGCGCACGGTCGTGCGTTCGGTAAGACGCTCCTCGATGACGACAATATGCTGATGAGTTTTCGTCCAGACCAGATCTTCAGTTGCACAGATTCGGAGCAGTCGAACGAGAGGATGCCGATTTTATGTACAATCAACATGTGTAACGAGAAATATATAATAATGAATAGTGACTTTTATTCCATTTCTATTTAAAAACTCGACACTAATCGAGGAAATTTCCTTCGCAAATAGTCATTTTCCTCCGTATGGGAGGCGGCATCGTCATTAATACGTGAAAGATTTCGAGAATGTCTCTCAAAACCGAAAATGTCGCAGCACTAGTAGGGATTCTCTTTGTCACAGAATATCGCAAACTATACGACATTCACTGATTCACTTTGCCAGCGCAGGGCTACGCGCGTGCAACGGTGTTGTACGCACCGTTTCAAGAACTCTCGGACCAAGTCCGGAGAACACATCACAGATCACACAGTAAAACGTCTCTCGTGCGCAAAATAGCGACGTCGTGATTATCCTACATGCGAGAAACGAATGCGGGGAGAATGGAGAACGATTATGTGAGTTGCCACAACACGTCCGCCATTTCGTGCGAACCGTTCTTCCAGATGCATACGTGGCAAGATTACGCGTTTACTTGGTTCTTCTCCTGCTTCCCTCGCCAAGGAACGATCGGGGCTCCAAAAATAATTTTTGCCTCTGCGAAATACTGAAATCTTCGAAAATGAGAGAAATTTCTTGAATTTTTTTTGGTTTCTTTTTTTTCGGTCATTAATGATTCGTTCGTCGGATCTACGTGGATGCATTCGGGCAATTATCGATAACCCGATGAGCGAGAAAACGCAAAAAAACCTTTTCTAGTCAATAGAACGACAGAGGGGAGCCACGCCCCGCCCGATCGGTCGACACGACAGAGGAAAATCGTATGTCAGGCATCGCGACACGCCCGCTGCCTCTTTCGATACTTTTTCGCCTGTATGAAAAAACTAGTCTCTTCGAGTTGTGGAGGACCCTAGTAAAATATCCCCGCGGGTAATCCGTATCCAAGCCGTCCAGATCTCGGCACAACCCAGATTCCCTCTCGCCGTCTACGCGCGAAACGACCATACGACGACGGCTCGTCCCGTGTTGCGTGGGAGTTTTCTACAGTTATTTTTTCTACGATGATATACGCTTATGTGAGGGTTACGCAGCAGAAGTTATACGACTAAATGGCAGAGAAGTCTTTCGGGAATGCAAGCGGAGCAGAGCCAGATACGTGCGACTCACGCGAGATTAGACGAACGACTCCTCGAGAGAGTCCCAGAACGTCCCGGTGTTTGCGCTTGCGTGCAGCGTTTCCTTCCGGAGCGGCCAGTCAGCGCCTACCTTGCCCTACCAGCACGGCGAGTTCCCCTACTTGGTGATATCACCTCCGTCGTGCGCGCTTTCTGCACACAGGGTGTGCCAGAAACAACTCCCCGGACTCTTTGTTTTCTTTAATTTCGTGCGAAATTCAATATCCTAAGTTCTCCACTACGGGGTGAAAACGAGACCTCACTCTGTGTCGTCCCTTCCCGTTTCCTCTCTCTCTCTCTCTTTCTCTCTCTCTCCCTCTTACCTTTTGCCCTTCGTCGGAAACTTCGCCGATTCAAAATTGCGCCGAGACCACGCCGAGATGCGAAACGCGAAAGATATCGGCGCTTCCAATGGGACAGCAGAATAGCGCACCGTGCAATCGGGGAATAAATCGATATTGACGCCGCTGGGCGCTCCATTTGCGCCCTGGAAAAACTTTCCTGTTCGCCATTCGGCTATATCGTTGAAATTCCAGGCATTCGGAGAAAACTCTAAGATAAAACTTTACCTAAGAAAGTCATGAACTTAGCTTTGAAGTTACATCGCACTAAATTCTGCAGTTACAGCATCAAATAATTTATCTTATGTTAAGAAGAAATAAATATTAATTAGCATCGAGATATAAATATCCCAATACGTTGTGGTATATTTTTGATTTTTCCTTCTCATGTTTAACGTTGAATTTGGCTTTCCTCATTATTCGAAGACTCTATTATTTCTCGTAATAGTGTAATATTCTAGATAGAATTGCGGTACAAATTAAGCAGTACGAATTATCGTAGTTGCAGTGTAACTCGGTGTAATTGATGAAGTGTGGAACGTTAAAGCTGACATTTTCTTTGAGACACCTTATATATCTACACGTCATTTCTTTCATGTCTCTCTCCTGTCCCCTCACTCGTGCATTGCCATGACTTGATCCACACGAGTTGTCATGGCCTTTCTGCAAAAACATCCGCGACGACTTTTATCTGTGCTGATCCGAACGTAGCCGAGGAAGACTTCGATCGAGGTCTCGTCTTTCTCTTTTCTCGCTTCTCTCTCTCTGTTTCTCCTGCTGGTAGACTCAATTTCCTGCGTTCGCATCGGGCATCGAGAAAGCTTTCTAGAAGCAAAGGATTATGGGGTGTCTGTGCTTCTCGCATTTTTCCTCCTTTTTTTCGAAAACCTAAACGATTCTGACAAGATCTTTTCGACATAGAGCTGTCGAGCATGGAAAGATGATGTTGCTATCCGTAGAAACTAGCTAATATTTACTAATAGAGGTCACTTGGGAATAAGTGGGCAGTTTCTTGAAAATAAGTCTCCGTGCGTTACTTATTAGGGAATGTCAAAGTGTGCAAGTTCTATCGATTTTATTTCACGCCATTATTTGTAGAATTTTAAGTCTTATTTTTTATTATAAAATGAAGGAAAGCTAAATAAACTAATTTCTGTAAACTTGAACTTGGAAACAAGATCTTGCCTCGGTGGAACTATACAAAAGTGCAAGAACAAAATTACACATTATTTCCCTTAATTATAAATAAATAAAAGTTAGAAATATATTTGACGAAACTGTTCAAGATTTGTTTGATGCATCGAGAGCATTGAAGCTTATTAAATAATAATTTAATGATGTTTCAGGTATGGACGCGTGCAGAGCGTCAAGCTGCTGCCACGGGGCGAGGAGTGTCCCGTGGATGGAGGTTCCAGCAGTTCCCTTGGCGAGGGCAATGAGGGCGGTTCCGGTTCCAGTTCAGGCGGCGGCGGTGGCGGCGGGAGCGGCGGTTCCTCGACCAGCGGGGGTGCGTCGGCGACGGTGGCGTTCATGGATATCAAGTCCGCAGCGAAGGCCCATGCGACCGAGCATACATTGGACGAACGAGCCCTTACTACACAGTACTACGAGCCCCAACATCTTCAGCACAGATTCCCCTCTCACGGGTAAGTTTCACTTATCGTGCAAACCGACGCACCGCGTGATTCAAGATATGTCTTGAAAAAAAGAGATTAGAGACGATACAGCAAGATACAGATATCTAATATTTGATATTTTAAGAGGCAGAGGACATGTGATTTCTGCTGGCCGTTTCAATATGCGAAAATTTTACAAATTCTGTTATTCATGAATCTGTTAAACAATTGTTTATATATTGTAATTTTTCAGCGCTGCATATTTTAATACTAGAAATTTGAATTACCTCTCGAGCAATGTGTCTCATTTATTCTTACATGATTTCAGTGTGTACTGCATAATAACAATAGTATCCGATAAGACAATCTGCTAGCAAAAATAAGCTTCGACGAACTGTGTGACCACATTCTGTCAATCGGTATGGAAATGTCGGTTGTGAGTTTTTCTCCAAGCTAGTCGCGTCCAGAAATAGAATAGTATTCTCGATTTCGGAGTAGTATATACAAGCGCCGGCTTACGATGAGTCATGTCTTAAGAATTAATTAAGTCGCGCGTCATAAGAAGCAGGTGTAAAAAGACGACATTGAAACATCGTTAGAGGCGAATCGATCTTTGCTATCTAATAAAATCCACATACAGTCTACAAATAAACTACAAATCTCGGATTTATTTTTCTTCCATCAGTTTGGTTCAATTTTTTTTTAAGTGCCTCGACGTATATCACGAGCAGAATACGCGCAGTTGCAATAAATAACATTTTGTAGACTCATCTGGTATAATAAAATGTAATTATATAAATAAAATATAATTATATAAATTGCAAAACGAGAAAAATGTGAATAAAATTAACAATATATCGTATTTTTTGCGCAAGTTATACTACTTTCATATGATTTCAAGAATCAATCGTATTGTCGCAATTATTCGATGTCATGTAATGTTATTGTACCAATATCAGTCAATAAACATGTAGACGGCCATGCGCAATTTTTTACGCTGACGCAAACAACTCGATTGTGATGTTGAACGTCACGCACAACAACACATTAACTTTTCATCGCATGCCGATTGTTATCTGTAATATCTTGCACTTTTATTGTAGTAGATACCGAGTTTAATATTAGAACAGTCACGGTAAAACGAAATGGTTGGCAACACGATTTCAATGAAAATAGCAAGCATTATATTTGGCGATGTAGCATCTCGTGATTGATAAATCACAGACAAATACAACTTTGTACAGAATAGAATTGACGTTAGAACGTTAAAACAGAATATAATTGACGTTGGTTTCGTACAATTTATTCTTAACGAATTGCACACTGCAATGTGCTTATAAACGTATCACAAGACAACATTCGTTAATAAATTAAAGTAACAATAGCATTACATGCATGATTTTAACGCATCCATAAAATTATATCATGTTTTTAAATATATCATAAGTCTAAGGAAAGGTACAGTCAGTTTCGAAAAATTATTTTCAATCGTAATAATCCGCTGGCTTGTATTTTCATCCATATGTCGAGCAATCTGGAACGTGACCATGATTTCTCAAGTTGAGAGCTCCTGACGTACTTATCGTGTCTTCGATAGCAGCGTAATCTCTCTTACTTTTTTTTCTCCTCTGCAAATTTACGCCACGCACTCGCGCTCTATGCTTCCTGACGTCATTGCTGCCAGCGTGGTCGCTTACCTTCGTCTACTCGCTACGTATTTGACAAATTGCGTGTTATATGGTTAACAGATAGAGCTCTACACTTTCTCCGTGGCATCAGCGGCACGCGGCACGTACTAGAAGTTGAGGCATATCGTGTGTCGCGTTCGAAAGAGTTGTGACTGCCTCCGATCGATCGATCTCACCGTACGGAGGGTGGGGAAGAGAGAGAGAGAGAAATATAGGCGGAAAGACAGAGAGAGAGCAAGTTAGAGAGAGAAAGAGTAGAGAAACGGAAGGGGGAAAAAAAAGGAGGAAAAAGGGTCGTGCGTGCATGCTACACGCGTTCGTGCACGCCTATATTCACGCGCGCGCGACCGAGGAAAGTATAGCGGCGTCGCGTTTCCACGAAAAGTCAGGTGACCGTGACGACGTGGTCGTTGGCGATGTTGCCACGTCCCGACGGCTGCGCGGGCGCTATCGCCCGAGTAGTAACTGTCGAAGCGTGACGGCTGTAGCGGGAAGGAGGAATGAGAGGGGAAGAGAGCGTTAACTGTCAGTAGTGTAGTCAGGAATTTACGAGCCTGGTTCGACTCGCTTCACCTCCTCATTCTGCTCACCGTATATGAGATTGAGATATTTAAGCCATGTGATGATTTTTTGTACAGACCAGATTGCTCAGGTACAAAGGCATTTCCGCAATGTTGACTATTTACTGCTTTCGAACCGATGCGAGAAGTTACTGGTGAAAAAATGCACACGATGACATTCTTCAAGATAAGATGGTTCATTATTTGCCACAACGTTATTTTATTAAATATGATTTAATGGTGACTCGTGTTAAATATGGATTGTATGTATTGTAATCGCACACATGAGAAAATAGGATATAAAATACACTCATATATACACATATGCAAAAAATATATGCGATTATTTGTTAATATTGTTATTTGTTGCTGTAATTGTTACAGTTATGCTTATAAAATAGATTTTGTAGAGTTTATATGGAACAGATAATCTCAAGCAATAAATGTAACAATTTTTATCTTCCAGTACATCTCTTAATGATAGCGTAAAGGTGACACACATTTGCATTAAAATAAGGAAATGATTAAAATGATTAGCAGTTATCATAATGTAGTTTAATACATTTTAGAGAGAAGAATCACACTTCGTGTAAACACTTGATATAGATCGATTGAGAAGTTATTGCAATAGTTATTCTTTTAATCGCGAGTCTCAATCGATGTGTAAAGCGTATTTATAACGTCATCGAGTAAAGTCTTTCCAAGATAACGAAACTTATGATTTACATGTCTCGTACATTTTTCGATGCGTTTTTCTGTTAATTTATTCGTTAAAATTGCTTCTTTGTAAAATGTACAAACACTTGGTTATCTCATTTGAATTCGTTCAAGCGAAGTTGAATCCAAGTTCAACTGTGCATAATTCATCGTTTCGGATTACTCAAATGTTTTTGGTTTTGCGAAATTTCACAGCAGTCTCCGTTTTTTTTTTTTTTTTTTTTTTTTTTTTTTTTATTATAGTAACTGGAGTTATGAAGGCAAGGCTAATTTCCGATATCTGAATATTCGATAATTTTATCCGCCGGATAATCGAAGTCGATAAAAAAAATCAAATTTTATTTTACTCCTTTTTTGTGTCTCCTTTCTCGATGTATTTTTTGTTTGTAAAAAGTAAAATATAATTTTATATAATATTAGGTTTAGAATTTAAGATTAGATGTAAAAATCGAACAGTGGCACGATGATTTGATGAATAGGAAAACTTTCGAAATAGTTTGCAAGTAAAAATACCCAGAGAAGCTTGCGTGAAACGTAAATACGTAGTTGTTCGAGATATCGTATCGTTTCAATATTCAAACTCGCTGCTGGAGTGTTTAAACATTTCAAAGTAGAATTTATGCAGTAAATCTATTGTTACGCTGTTTTTTATATTTGTTTTCTATCGCGTGATTGATACGACATGAGTTATCATTTCGTTTTTTGCGCGTGACTGAATAATCAGTTTCTAGCGTTGCAAAGGTCATGAACAACAGTTTTCTTGCGCTTTGCGAAATAATAGACACACAGAATGTTCAGTAAAGACATTGGTAAATAGGACGAGATCCTTCAAAAACTGAAATTACTTTTTCTATGTTTAATAACTTAAAAGTTCTATTCAAGTTTATCTAAAATTAATTGTTATCTGCAGCTGCAAAGCTACACTGGATTTGAATCTGTGTATTTTGCTTATTACAGAAAGATTAAAACGACACGACTGCGATGTTTTTATTTTTTGTACACATTAACATTAATGCGTACGTCAGAAAGAACTGCAACAGATTTGCTAGATTCGGTTGAAACCAGTTTAGTCTAGTGTCATTTTTTCGAGGAAAGACGGTTTTTATGCATCACTATTCTTTCATTGATAACAAGATTGACAAGTAGAGGAGTGACAAAAAAAGAGATGTATATGATACTCTGTATACGTTACATATTTCTAATGTATCTTGTATCTTATATAAAAATGCATTTTTTAATTAAAGTAGTAGATCAATTTTAGCTTACATCACTTCTTTTATCGCGCAATTTATTATGTATAATAAGTAAAATAAATCGCTAAAACGACGTACATATGTACTTCATAATGACTCATCGATTCAGGTGTCATTCTCTGGATGATGACTAAATCTAGTTCCTTTTTTTTCAGGAGTTCGGAGGATCATGGATCCAGCGGCGTTAGCGGGGGAGGAAGCGGTACAAGCGGTGTTTCCGGCGGCGGTGGTGGTAGCGGGAGCACCGGTGCCGGGATCGGCGGCGGCGGTGGCGGAGAGCGAGGAGAGAGGGGAAGCGAGAGTTTCGACTCACGTGGTTCTCACGGCAACTTCTACGGTAGCGAGAGAAGCAACCGAGTGGTTGGCACCGGGGGTAGCGGCGTCGTCGTCGGCGGCGGCGGCAGCGGTGGTGGCAGCGTCGGCGTCGGCAGTCATCCGACAGACTCTTCGACGGGGGATCCCGGTGGCTACATATCCCGCGGCCGTCCACCACCTTCGAGCTCCTATCACGTGACATCAAGCAGGGCGAGGGATCGGCTGTATCCGAGGACCGGCCCGTACGTTTCTGGGCCGCCGCCCCCGCCCCATTTAGACCGTCATCGTGGAAGTTTGCCGCCGTCGTCCTGGTCCGCTTACGAGGCGACGAGTTCCAGGTACGGCGGCGCCCCGCCGCCACCCTCACCGGCCACCAATGACGCTTACCAAGATGAGCAAGGTAATTGCCCTGTGACCCGTCGATGCAAGATCGCGGTGCATTGCACTTTTCTCGTTTAGTACCTCAGCATATGCCAATTTAAAAAATATTTATCGCTGTAAAAAGATGGAATTTTTATGAAGAAAAATAAATATTCTACGATACTTTGTAATATTTATCGTATACTCAACTTTCATTTTACTTCTTCTACAGGGAGTGGTGGAGGCGGAGGTAGTAGTAGCAGTGCTCTGCGACAGCACAAAAAGCAGCGCAGAAAATCACGCAGCGGGAGCAGCTCGCCGAGCGGTAGTAGTCGTTCCGGAAGTAGCAGCAGCAGCCGGAGCGGTAGCTCGGGCGGCAGCACTTCTGGCGGTAGTACATCGCCCGGTAGCTCGCCGCATCGTACGAGCAATGTAGCCGTTACGGAGGATCGCAGGCCGCTGGCCATATGCGTAAGGAATCTACCGACTCGTAGTAGCGATACCTCCCTCAAGGACGGTCTTTTCCACGAGTACAAGAAGCATGGCAAGGTGACGTGGGTGAAAGTCGTTGGTACGGCCGGCGACAGATACGCCCTAGTTTGCTTCAAAAAGCCCGAGGATGTCGAAAAGGCCCTCGAGGTTTCGCAGGACAAGCTCTTCTTCGGCTGCAAAATCGAAGTGGCTCCTTATCAGGGTTACGATGTCGAGGACAATGAATTCAGGCCGTACGAGGCAGAGCTCGACGAGTATCATCCAAAGGCGACGAGGACGTTGTTCATCGGAAATCTTGAGAAAGATGTCACTTCGTCCGAACTCAGGAAGCATTTTGAACCATTCGGCGAAATAATAGTAAGTTGAAATTCGATTTAATGTCAGATTTAATGTCAGAGATGATTTTTAATTTATAAAGACAGATTGAATAAAAATTATATTTAACAAATATAATAGAATGGCATCGAGAGCCGTCGCAGGATGTTAGTGCTAAATTTTTAATTTATTTTCATAAAGAATTATTTAATAAATTAGTCTACAAGAGACAGTTAGATTGTACACCGATCTCACATCGAGATACCTAATGTGTAATTATATTTAAGCAAAATATAAAGTGAAAAAGACGAATAAAAATAATATTTAGCCAATAAACAGTAGAGCAAATTAATTACATTTTCTTATATTTGCCTGCAGGAAATTGACATTAAGAAACAAGGCGCCGTGTCGAGTTATGCTTTTTGTCAATATTCGGATATCGGTAGCGTTGTTAAAGCCATGAGGTCGATGGACGGCGAACATCTAGGTGCAAATCGAATCAAGCTCGGATTCGGAAAATCAATGCCCACATCTTGCGTTTGGGTTGACGGCATTGGTGGTAAGTGCTTACATTTCATACTGTTTTTAATTACACTAGTTGTCTACGTAATACAATGCCAATATCAGACATCGCATTAAGTGTATTTCTTTTTGTTTTTCAGATTCGGTGTCCGAGAAATATCTAAATATACAGTTTCTTCCATTCGGAATGATAACTCAGATATCGATAGATCGTGAACGTGGCCACGCTTTGATCTTTTTCGATCAAATAAACTGCGCTCAAGCTGCTGTGAAAGAAATGAGGGGAAACACCCTTAGCGGCCATCGTGGTCGCCGTTTGCAGGTCGATTTTGCCTCAAGGGAGTGTCAAGAGACGTTTTACGAACATATCAAGGAACGTCAAGGAATCAGCAATGAAAAGATTTGGGACTCGAGGCCCTCGCCGGCGTCGTCATTCGACGTGACGTATGTATATTTGAATTAATCTGTTTCTTATAATTACAAAAATCTTTTGATACAAAATAAGAACTTTTTTAATGTACCATTAACATATCTGACAGATTAGATGATCTTTATTCGGAACAATTTTTAATTTTGTTAGACTATTGAGAGAGTTTTATATTCAGAGTTATATCAATATAAGATGCATGATTAAGCTTAAGTCCACAAGTCATAATGAAGAACTTAAAACGGGTGCATTTGTGATTTGAAGGATTCCTTCTAGGCGTGAACGCAGCAGCTTTGACTCGGCGGTGACAGTGTCGAGTTCGAGCAGCAGGTTTACGCGTTACGACACGCCTCCGCGATCGCGAACAGCGAGCTACTCGCGGACGTCCGGGAGTAGCACACCGGGTGCAAGTCCAGCTCATCCGACTGCGATGTCGCGAAGTGGCAGACGATCCTACCAGGATTCGTACTACGACGGTGATTACAGTGAGCCAGCGTCGCGACGATTCCGCAGTTACGACGAGTTCAGTCAAGGTAGCGGTGCAAGTCACGACGACTATCAGAGCAGCGTCCTCAGCGATGGCAAACTCAACGACGACGATTGCCCGCCGCCCTCGCGGCGCCACGTAGTACAAAGTGTCGTCACGAGCGTCGATCCACCTGCGCCGCCGCCACCATTATTACCTCCGCCCGACATTCGGCATCTTCAAAAGGAACGGGTCCATTTGTTGGAACAACTTGAAGAGTGCCACAGTAGTGGCGACGAAGTCGGTTTTCCCATAAAGAAACGTGCGAAACTCGACAGTTCGTCGACAACGATACTGTGCGAAGACGATGAGCCGGAAATCGCGTCGTTGCTCGTTACTTCGCATTCTACTAGAAAAGGCATGGACTTTAGACGCGTTAGTGATAGTAAAGTAGTGGTGCATCATAGCACAAGAAGGAGTAGTTGCGAGAATAGGGTTCCTGGACCTTGCAAGCGTCGTCGGGATGCTACTAGCAGGTGAGCTATAATTTGAAGAAAAATAAAAAAACAACATTTAGGAATTATTAAAACTAAACTAAACAATAACATTTCCAGGCATCACGAACACCATGATGGATCTCGGCCCGGTACGCCTCTTGTTGACGAGCGACCGGAAAACTTGGTGCCTAGCGAACCCAGACGATTTAGAGAAAGGAGTCACGAGGGTCCACTGTCGTTGCCTTTACCGAGGTTTGCGGCGCAAATGTTGAACAACAACAACAATACGAGCAGTAGCAATAACAACACCGGCAGCGCCGGCACTCGATCGAGCAGTGCTAGCCTGGCTAAGGTCGCTAGTCCGCCGTGTGCCAGCCTGTCCACTGCTCCCAGTCCTCGTGCAGCTCCGCAACCACCGGCTTCACCACCTCCTAGACACGCCAGCTCGAGCCCGACCAGTTCCGACAGCGAAACAGCGCCGCAGTCTCCTAGTCTGGAAGAGAGGATACGCTCTCTGGATGAAAAGTATGAAAAGTGGTCCGGTTCGAGAGCGTTGAGTGCTGCCGGCGGTGACGCTCTGGCGAAACTCGACGCCAGCGCTTCGGAAAGATTTCGAATTCGGCATAAGCTGCTCGATTTGGATCTTCGCGACGTGAAACCTTCCGACATCGTGAAATCAGTTCTTGCGAAAAGAAGTGTGTTCGACGAGGACTCGAAGCGGTTGGAGAACTTTAGTGAAAAATACGAACCGCGGGAGTTCACCGGTGTTATTGGCGTTAGCTCTATGATAGGTAGCACCGCCGGTCTCACCACTAGCGGTTGCACCAGCAAAGTTTGTCTGCAGTATCCGTTTCCTAGTCATCCGCCGGTACAGCCGACCAGCGGTACTTCGATCACCAGTCAAATCGGCATTAATACGTCATTGTCCGCGAGTCTGACTCCGACGACGACCGTGGCACCATCGATGCTGAAGACTGATCCACGGATGGTGCAGCATAACTGTATACATCCAACGCCGGCAACGCCAATCACACCCGGCACATCTATCAAGACGGTTAGTCCCGAATTACCACCGGTTTCTCTACCGATCGGTCTCGGTAGCGGAACGGCAGCTAGTAGCGGCAACGGTAGTGGTTTAGCGTCAGCCAGTAGTCTTCTAAGCAGCAACGGTAATCTAAGTAATATTCATACCCTCGGAGCCTCGACGCACAGGGGATTGAGCATCTCCGCGACTACTGCGTCGCCCACGGTGACGGCAGCGTCAACGGATGCCTTCTCAGCTGCGATAACAACAACAGCGACACCGGTTACGACGTTGAGCACGACAGCTTCGTCAACGGCAACGACGATGACAACGACGTCCGTAACGATTTCTTCCATGACAACTACCAGTTCGATAGCTCCATCGTCTTCCATAACATCTTCATCCAACTCTTCCTCTTCATTGTTATTATCCACATCTTCCACAGATTTGCCTCGTCCTCGGTTGAAAAAGGAAATGAGCGGTAGCAGTCGGGAGAGCAGAGATTCTCGCGACGGGAAGGAGAGCAGAGAGTCAAAACACGGTAAAGGAAAAGATTGTCAAAGAAGATCGCGGAAGGAGGAGGTTGACGCCGAGAGAAATCGTAAAGAAAAGGATGAAAGAGAAAGCTCTAGCGTTGCGAACGACATCGGTAATACGGATAATTATCATAGCAAAGATTTCAAGGATAATAAGGATAACAAAGAGCTGAGGTATGAACGAAAAGAACGGGAGGAAAAGGAAAGGAGGGATAAAGAAGATCGTGAGAGGCAGGAGCGAAGGGATAAAGAAGATCGTGACCGACAAGAGAAAAAAGAAAGAGAGGAACGCGAGAGGCGCGAAAAAGACGAGGAACGACGGGAAAGAGAAAGACTAGATAAGGAACGGCAAGAGAAGGACAGAAGAGAACGAGAAGAAAGAGAACGCGAGAGAAAGGAGAGGGAGGAGAACGAACTTAAAGAAAAGGAGAGGCGAGAGAAGGAACGTATCGATCGCGAGAGGAGAGAACGAGAGGAGAAAGAACGGCAGGAGCGGAGGGAACGCGAAGAGCGTGAGAGGAGAGAGCGCGAAGAACGTGAAAGGAAAGAACGTGAACTTCGTCTGGAGCGCGAGAAGCAAGAAAAGGAGCGTCTTAGAAGAGAAAGAGAAGAACAAGAGAGAAGAGAGAAGGAAGAGCGAGACAGAAGGAGAGAAGAAAAGGAGCGTCTCGAGCGGGAAAGAAAACGAGAGAGAGAGGAGAAGGAAAGACTCGAACGCGAACGGCGGAAAGAAAAGGAGGAACGAGACAAGCTGGAAAAAGAGAAACGTGAGAAAGAGGAGCGGGAAAGGCTGGAAAAACTGGAAAAGGAAAAACACGAGAGGGAGAAGCGACGGGAGCGGGAGGATCAAGAAAGGCGAGAGAAAGAAAAGGCCGAGCGGGAAAAGAGAAGGGATCGCGAGGAGAAAGACAAAGAAAAGAGAGAACGCGACGACAGTAGACGGCAGTCGACCGAGAATCATTTACATCCTTCCGTTACGCAATCCCAGAGTCAAGTCGCTCCCGCGCCGGTGCCGATCAAGCGCAGATGTTCGTCGCAGGATGGTCCGGACGACGACGGGAAGCGTATCAAAATGTCGGATCATCGACGGGACAGCAAAGATCGCTCCAGGCAGAACAGGAGATCGGAAGACCGCAAGCATCGCAATGACTCGCATCGTTCTAGTCGAGAGAGCAGGGAGAGTCGTGACAGTAAAGAGAGCGGCAGTGCGACGCAAGACACCAGAGACGGGACGCACGGCGAATCGAATCGAGAAAATAATTCGAAAGACAGCGGAAATAAAGAGAAGCAGCGAAGTAAGAAGAACCGATCGGAAAAAGAATCGAGGGAGCGTAGTCCGAGAGTCTCGCACGAATCCGACAAGGAATTTCTGTCGAGACTGGAATTGTCCAAGAGAAACAACTCGAGCCCGTCGACCGAGCAAACTTCCGTGGGTTCTAATCATACGAGAGATGCGCAACATCACCAGCAGCAGCAGCAGCAGCAGCAGCAACAGCAGCAGTCTACGTTGAATTCGCACAGCGACGTGGACGACGGTCCGCTTTCCACCCACGAAATGCAAGTGACGAGAAATCCATCGGCCACAGACACGGACAGCGACGAGCCGAAGAAGCACTCGATCTTCGATATCGTCGACGACGAACCGGCTTACATCAGCATGTACGATAAAGTGAAGGCTCGTTCGACGAAGAACATGCAAAAACTGGAGGAGGAGAAACGTCAGGTGCGTCTGAAAGACAAATTCTCGCAGTTGAAGCAAAGTCGCGCTAGACGAGAGGAAAAGAAACAGAGCGCATCTTGGGACGGCGATTCGGTCAGTAGTAAAGCTTTGACCGAGGACGAGGCCACTTCGGAATCGGATTCGACGAGAACCAAGTCTCTATCGAGAAAAGGCTCACGGTCCCGCATTCATTCGGATACTAGTGAGGAAGAGGAGCCGTTCAACAATAAAGTTCGCAAGTCTGTAAAGACCGAGAGATTCCTCGAGAGCGACGTCGATCTTGGCTTCGCCGATACCGAAGAGAAGCAGAATCCGCTGGAAGCTTCGAACGTTATTGTGAACAGCGTGCATACAAATGTTAAAGAGGAGCCTCGTACGTCCGACGAGGACGAGCGAATTGGCTTCCGTACGAATCACCCGGCAATAGTGGTGAACAATCACGAAAGAGATTCGCGAAAGAAATCACACAAGAAGAAACAAAAACGCCAGAAGAACAGCATCTCGAGCGAGGATAATTTGAAGACCACGCCGACGGAAAATCTGGAACACAAGAAAACTAATGTCATCACGTCGAATTCAGACTGCCGACCGAATCACGCCACGGAGTTGAGCGCTGCCACGACTATTGTCGCGACAGCGTTGGACAATGCCGAGGAAAGAATGCGCGCCGATAAGAAACAGCGTAGTAAAAAGGAGAAGAGGCGAGATCGGAACGGAGAAGATAAAGCGAAAGCGAGACGAAAGAGGCTTAACAGGCAAGAGGCGAGGGATTCTCAACGCATGGAGGATATCTTCGGACCTCTTTCTGACGACGTTGACGACGGTCCTTCCAACACATTCTTTAACAGATTTAACAATTTGACGTCGGAAAACAGTGCTTACGCTTCGGATAGCGACGGTGGTCGCAGCTCGCTCGACATGGACAGAGTGAGACGGAAAACGGAAAAGAAACGGCGTCATCTGCCGGAAGACGAGAACAGCGTCGATTTGGCTGAGGCCGGCCGTGAGATCGAAGCGAAGCTCCTGAGCATGCCGAGCTCTCCGAAGACCGCTCCTGCGTGCACCGAGTCCAACGATCACGACGTCTTTCGATTCACCGACGACAACGACAGCGTCGAGCCGTCCACACCTTCGACGGTGCCGGAGAAGGTGAAGGAAAAGAAAAAGAAGCGGAAGAAGTCGAAGGAAGAGCGCAGTCGGAAGGATTATCATCATCATCATCACCACCATCACCATCATCACGAGAAGAGCGGCGAATTACCTTATCTGGGCGCCGAACCTAGTCCGCCGAGAGCGAGCAGTCCGTTAGTACCTAAGACAATATCGCCCAGCTTGCCGACGCCTAGAGAAGCATTATTGAGCCCGATACCGAAAGTAACTTCCAATGTGACGACCGTACCGTCGATCACGTCACCGGTTGCCAGTACTATTCAGACGCCCAAGCCGGAGAAGAAGAAAGACAAGTTCATACCCGGCTTTGGAATGGAAATAGACGAGACAATTCACGAGAACGCTGTGAAAAGTATTTCTGAGCCCGAGGAGAGAGACAGCAGTTGTCAGTCGAGAAGCGGCAGGGAGGAACCGGAAGTGCCTGTACCAACGACGCCGCCGGCGCAGAACGAGGACAAGCCGCGTGTGGCGATATCGCAGGAGGAAACGGAGGACGCTGTCGCCGCGCTGCTCGAAGAAACATTCGGCGCCTCGACGGAGGACTTCTCTTACGAGGGCGAAGAAGAAGAAGCGGAAGCGGACGGAGTCGCCGGGGCATCGGCCGAGGCGCCTCAGGAAGACGTCGAGGAGATGCAGCAAGCCGTGGAGAGTCTGAACGCCTCGACGGTGGAAGGCGACGCGGATCTGAAACCCGATACGCCACAGAGCGAGCACGATCTGCAAATCGACACGGACACGGAGGAGGATCCGAATTACGAGACGGTCGATCTCACGCAGCCTCCGAAGACCCCGGATATACCGTCGTTCTACAAATCCCCGACGAAAACGCTGAGCATGGCGCCCGTGTTGACCGCGCCCGAGAAACCGGTGGAGGTGCGACTACCACCGGCAGTCGCGAAACCACCGAGTCCGCCGAGCTCCGTGATCGCTCACTCGTGGAACTTGAACGAGCATAACAAGCCACGCGAAACCATCAAGCCCGTGCAGTTGGACACCACCGAGTCGGACGTCGCCGATGTCGCCAGTCCGGAAAGAACGGCGCAGGCACGGCGAGCGTCCGCGTCGCCGCCTCCGCCGCAATACAAACAACCTATGCTGGTGCCCTGCAGCGTGCCGATCACAACCGAAGTACCGAAGGCGCTCTCCGCTGCGAGTTCGCGACCATCGCCGATCACGGTGCAGCCTCTGTATCAGAGGCTGCCCGTGTCCCCGCAGTCTCAAATGGTGCCTATGCGCCAAGCATCTCCGAAATTGCAAAACGTCACGACGGTTTCCTGCTCGTCGTCGAACACGACATCACTACCACCGTTGGTTCCGTCGAGAATGCCGCCTTTGGTACCGTCGCAGCCGTCACCGCGCGTCTCTCAGCCGCTCTCGCCGAACGGTCAATGGTCGCGAAATCCTACGTTAAGCCCGCACGTGCCTAACGTGGGAAAGAGGAAACCCTCGTCGCCGCCACCGACGAAGATCGCGGTGTGCGTACCTATCCCCGCTCACAGGCCGGAAGCGCCGGTTCAACAAATCTACTCGACCGCGGCGACTCAGCAGCCAGTGATACAGCACGCCTCCGGCATGTTAGCACCCACGCCCGGTTATCCTCGCGGTGGCTTGCCGCCGTTGACTTTGAATATTCCGCCGCGACCTTACATGCCGGTGCCACCGTTGGCATCCGGTATTCAGGTTAAGAGTTCGCGTGACTCCTCTCTGAGCGGCAAATCCGTGATCGAGACGTTGCTTCCTGTGAATCCTAACGAGCCACCGCAGAGACTGGAAGAGCCGAAATTATCGCCCGCCGTTATACCGGAGCCAACCAACAAAGCGTCCACCTCGCCTAAGGTTCCTTCGCCGAATCAACCGCCCACATACATTCCCGAAACGGCGAAGATCGAGATCAACGCCAGTACATCCAGCCCGGTATTCGGCAAGCCGGCTTACGTCACGGACAGCTACACCATGTCCTCTAGAACGCAGAAACAAATGTCTATTACAACGGATAGCAATCTACTGTCGCCCAGACAAAAGCAAGAGGTGTCGAATCTTCAACTTCTAACCACACACGTACCTCGCTCTTCTACGCCGAGTCCTGTCATCGTCGCGCACGGTCAATCTCACTTAATTCACAAGTCCGTTCACACTCTAGGCCCGCCGCCGACAGTCGCCTCTCCGAATCAGCCGTTAATAAAGACCGTGGTGCCTGTAGTTCCTCAGCAAGCAACGCCGAACGTACCATCGTCGCTGCCGAGCGACAAATGCATCATTCCGCAAACGCCCATCACTTGTCAAAGACAGTCGCCCGTGTCTCAAAGTCAATTAGTCAACAAGTCTCACGTACCTCTGGTATCCACGGTGTCGCAGACGATTATAACTAGAGTGGTGCCGTCAACCGTGTCTTCGATGTCGACGCCACCGGTGAACGAGAAGAGCACGCCGGAATGTGTAGAGACGCGTGTGATACAAGGAGAGCCACTGGAGCTGGATGCCGAAGCGCAGATCACTCAAACTGTACAACCGATGCAACTGACGCCGCCCATCGAAACGATACGACAGGTCGACGAGATAAAGCAAGAACCAGTTGAAGTCAAGCAAGAAGACACGGCGGACGAAACTAAATACAACATAATTGAATCCGAGAAACCTTTGAGTCAACCGTGCGTAGAAGATGACGTAAAACCGAAACAAGAGAAGCAAGAGGTAATTAAAACGGAGATCGCGCCGTGCGTTCCTAAGGCCGAAGTTACCGACGTCGTCGTACCGAAACTCGAGACGGAAACTCCTATAAAACTGGAGCCTACGAATGACGTTAAGGAAGAGGAAGCTGTCAAAGAGAACGATGAGGTGGAATTGGACGAAGAGCCAGCGGAAGATCCGTTGAAAGAGCCGAGCACGGATCCCCTCGCTATCGATTCCAAAGAAGATCCAACCGATAGCAAAGAAGACAGCGATTACTGGTCGGCGAAGGAGGTGAACATCGAGAGCGTCATAAAGAAGGTCGATGCTCTGTGCGACGGTGAAGGTAACGACGGCGATGACGAGGCGCAGCAGGCCGACAGCGCGAACAGCGACTCGCACGACACCAGCAAGAACGAATCGGATTGGTTCGATACGGAGTCAACGGAGGGCGAGAGTAAGAAGAGCTTCGTGTCCGCCGAGGATCACGATGAAAGCGTGGAAACGTGTGAGAACGAATCTACGAGGAGTCGTCGCGGCAGGACGAAAAGTAGGCGCGGCAGTCGCGGTGGGGTTACCACCAGGCGAGGTGGCAGAAACGCGGCCGCCGTCTCTCACAGACGAGGCGGCAGAAGTCCAAGAGGCAGTAAGCATCATGTGGAGAAGAATAAATTGCCAGCCGACGTTTACGAGTTCCACGACGACAGCGAGGA